>NC_090788.1:17662500-17815000 GCF_040054535.1 Antennarius striatus
ATAATAATGAGGAAGGGAAACTAAATACATGACAATCCCTCATTTTATATTTAAAAAAAACATCTTTAAATTTGTGAACCCTGTTGAAAAAGGAAACCTTTCACATTGAAAACACAAAACACCAGAGTGAGACTCAGCAGTCGATGGAGAGGAATGAAAGCAAAATTATAAAACAAAAAAAAAGACTTTATTAACTTTATTTTTCATTTAGAGCAACTTTAATACAAAGTGATTTGCGCTGGCTGGTGATACTTGCCCAGACTGTTGCACCTCCTCCACCAAATGGAACCCTGGGGACATGTTGACCTCGGCGTATCGCTCACCTCGCCTTATCCAGCAACGCTGATGACCATCATTTCTGTGCAAGGTGACCCGACACTCATCAGTGAACAGGATGGTGGACCATTGTCCGGGTCACATGGTCTTGTGTCCACTGCAAACATTCAGGCGGTGTCTTGGTGTCATTGGAATCACTTGCAAAGGTCGTTTGGCATTCAAGCCAAAGCGCTGGAGTCCGTTGCAAACGGTTTATCTGGAAACCTGAGAACCCCTCAAATTTCGGAAATGGGCCTGCAGCTGTATTACAGATGCGTAACGATGTCTGAGTGCATAGGTCCTCAGGTACTGGTCATTGTTGCAGTCTGTCACTCGTGGGGCTCTACTCCTGGGTCCATCACAAACTCTGCCAGTACAGTAGTTCTGTGTCTTGATGCAGGTCTGCTGATGACATTCAGAGAGACACCAAGCTCACGAGCAATATCTGACTGCCTGCGACCGACCCGAAGGCACCCTATGGCCAGGTAGCACTGCTCGTCCGTTAAGTGACGTTGTGTGTTCATGACTGTTTGAACGATGAACTTGGAATGACTTACTGACAATACCAGCTTTGTATACCCACAAAATATTGAAATTGATGCCACATTGAAAAGGCTTGTCTTTTTGTACTTTTTGGTATCACTGTACCAAGTGAGATCAATATGTCTATCAACCCAATACAATTGCCTCCCTATCCCAAAAATCGCTGAAGTGAAACAAACACCATATGTTTGACACCCACTGAGTCTCTCAACATATCCCTAACTTATTATGACTCCATGTCGAAAATTTATGGACAATCTGGCTAACTACTTTTGGCGTATGTGCTTATATATGTGTATATACATATACAGTATATACCTGTATATATATATATATATATGTATATATATATATGTGTATATATATATATATATATATGTGTATATATATATATATATATATATATATATATATATATATATATATATATATATATATATATATATATACAAGAACATGCGCCAAAACTAGCTATCGATAATGACACATAACAGCTTCAAATCAGGTTGCTGGGAGCTACTGTTAGCTTTCAAACTGAGTAGTGACAATACATTGATTTATATCTAGAAATTGTATCTAAATTATTTGTCATCCAGAACTGACATACAATTCCAAAAAGATTGCACATACGTGGAACCAATAGCCATATGGTTCCATGGTTCCCCTGAGATGAGCAAAAGTTCAATAATAATGTTTCTCCACATGGGAATACTAACGTTCCGGAGACTTTTAAACCAGTTCAGATTGCTCTCAATGGGAAGAAGCAAAAACAGGTTAGGGATATAATTTTATTTTCTAGAAAAGATGAAATAACATTTCCCTCTAAATGCTTGCTCCACAAGCAAAGAAAATATAAAAAATATGTCCAAAACTATCAACTCTGAAATGGCTCATTCATATTGCAGCTTTTGTCTCACTGCCAACAAGCTGGTCCTGTGCTGCTCAAGAATAGAAATCACATCGATGGCATCGCAACTCCACTTCAAATACTCAATTACTGTACTTCACAGCCAATAAAAGTACACTGATTGGGAGTTGGCTGTCAGCTTTTCAGGTAGAACTAATGGAGCCTAAAGATTGTCATTAGTAGCTGAGTGTTGCCCTAAGGCTTTTGTCAGAATTGACACAGTGGACATCAAGTCTTAATGTAATCAACTACCCTAAATAAACTGAAAGTGTAAAGAATCCTTCAGTAGAAGTTGCATTTTTAGTTATATAGAGTGTGGCAATCAGTGCTAGTAAAGTTTAAATGTAATCCCCCCACTCACTTATTGTCTAATAAACATAAATTAGTCATCATATGCTTCAACAACCGTTGGCAATGAGATGAGATAAGATGGTACTGTATTGACCCCCGTTGGGAAATTATATTCACAGAGCCAACTAAAGCCTACTCATGATGTGGTCAGGAGAACTGACTTGGCCTGCAATCAAGTATACAGTAAGTAAACTACTACTATCAATGAGAATTTCTCTATTTCAGCAACTCAATTCTCAGATGGCAAATTTTTCTTGTGCTGTCCTGTGTTGCTTTTAGCATCTTTGTATTTTGTATCACAAATATTGCAGTGAACAGTGTAGAGTTTTCAAATATGTGTCCGTACCTCCCAAACCAAACCACCAACACTTCCCAGCACTGCTCCCTTTTTATATATTGAAATCTATCCATGGTTTCCAGCCATGGTTGGTTGTGTCTGCATATTTCTGCTGTTTGTGTCTGCTTCCAGCAGGTGCACTACTTTCCTCTCCCAGTGCGCTGACACAGGTCAGATGCAATGGGACCTCGAAATTGTAGGTGTGATTGTGTGAGAATGTGTGTTTGTCCGTGATAGACTGAAAAACATGTGCACACTCTCTTAGAGATGGAGCAAGCCCTTGTGTTGAGCTTCAGCCAAGCATGGCCTTGCAAGAGGTATTTTAGAAAGTGAATGAATGGGTGTTGTTAGAAATAAAATACTAGCTCCAATTTTTCTATCCAGTATTTTTTATCAAAAGCTACATTTCTATCCATTCAACTGTACATACTTGCGATTGCAATTACACAATAAAAGAAAACTCAAGATTAAAACGCCTTTAAAGTTTCTAAACAGTCAGTGCTTTGTTAAAACAGCTGTAAATTCAAACGATTCACTTCACCAAATTTTGTACCACAAAGAAACGTCTTCTATGGCTTTGTGTAGGATTTCAAGCATCAGTGCTTCTATTTCACACTTTTCAGAGTGAGATGAAAACGTGCCTCTTCAAATATCACTTCACACCCCCCCTTCCTCAAACCCCAAATCCCCACCCCATGCCACCCACCCCATTCTAATTCTCTATTTCTGATATGCAGTTTTCTTGAAGAAAAGGAAGTCATTTATGTCTGTCTCATTCTGTTTTAATTTACATACTCTAACATTTTTGCACTTTCCATAATTCATTCTAAGGTCACAGAAATGTTTTGTCAAATCGATCGGCGTCTAGCAATGTGGCTACAATGTAAACAAATTTAATTCTTGTCTTTGGATGTGAATTAATTTAACAACTTAAAAGGCAGTATTGACAAGGTGTGTGCTGAAAGTAGAGATTGTGAATTCATTAATAAAGACTTATCACCAGTGCCTGAACGAGTCACTATCGATCACAGCACAGCTTCATTGTTCTATGGGTTACTATATCTAATAATGGTGTGTAATAATGGTGTGTGTGTGTGTGTGTGTGTGTGTGTGTGTGTGTGTGTGTGTGTGTGTGTGTGTGTGTGTGTGCGTGCGTGTGTGTGTGTGTGTGTGTGTGTGCGTGTGTGTGTGTATTGAATTGAGGCTCATCTGGTAGCGACAATGGCTGATGTGAAGTGCTTTCCCTGATGTCTACAACACCATTGGCAGCAATCATTTCTGCTTAACGTGAATCAACTTCCATCAGAGAAAAGCACTGAGTCAAAGCGATCCCTCGTCCGGCTAAATGCTCCCTGACCCTTGCAAAACGACACCTGTGCCTGGTGGTGCGGTCAGGTTGTCTAACAAGGAGACCAAGCTGATGTTAATGGTTTCAAATGTTCTGACATGACACGTGGATGCCTCTCACTTTCCTTAAATGTGCCTGGATTTTAAATTCAAATGGTTTCTTGGGGCACTATTCACTGTGAAGTAGTCAGAGTTGGATGAGGCTAAAGGACGTCCACTAAGCAACTTGTTAGAGAACATCAAGTTGTGCATAAAGTACTGGAACATTGAATAGTTGGACGTGTGCATTCAAATGTTTAGAAATTAAGTTGACCTGTATTTTAGGTTCATCCTGAAAATTAACCCGGAAGTTGAATATTCCCAACTTTTTGTGATTAGTGTGTATAGAGATGCATGGATGTTTTTCTCTATCATTTCTGTTTTTATGGCGTCTTACCTTTCATAAATGGCAGTAATCCGCTAAGTATGAATTAAATTAGTAAGTTGTCCAATCAGTATTTTTCTATTCACTATGCAGGCATGCTGTATGCCAGTGGGATGACTGTTGATCCGTCACACAATCTTGCATCTGCATAGCTGGCATTTGAAAATATTTGTGAAATAGATAATGAATTTCACTTCCGTCTGTTTGGATCAAAGATGAACTCCGAGACTCTCGATACATTTCAATTTCAAACATGAGTGAAACTCCCACAGTGCTCACTTTTTTTTTTTTTCCAAAAGGAACACAGTCTCAGAGAAACAAAGCTGCATTTCATGGTCCTTTACAGATAAATGAACTTAGGTTAATAGGCTGTCTCCTGAATGCCGTTGAGTCAGTGTTCATATGCTGAACACTCACCATGCTGATTGGCAGTCAGTCCCAGTTCTCCCGATCCAAATCCGCTCAGCAGAGGCAGCTCAGGAAGTGTCTCCATTGCCAGACTGGAAGGATAAAAGACAACATCAAATAGTAATCTATAATCTGTTCATTACAGCTCATCTGATTAAATGGAAATATGGATGAGACTGAGCATTCAGTAGGAGAAGTGAATAACTGAAAACTGCGATTAATGGTGCAGACAATAATAATTGCTGTGGCACAAATAAAATCACCTGACTTGTAACCTGATCAGCTCATAAATTCAAATAATCTTCATAATATGTTTAAATTCTTAATTTTATATGAGCAGTTTTGGCAGATATGATGCCTAAACAAATTAATCACATTTTCAATAATCACTTCAATATAACAAATTCAATGAGAAAGAAACTTTTTTGTTACTATAATCATAGGTTAAAAAACTATTGCAAATACTTTAGGGTGAAGTGAGTTACCTGTTCTCACTCCCCAGTTTAGCATCTGCGCTTCAAAGGTAAAGTGGTGGTGTAGATTTGTTGTCATGGATGTATTTTTCTGTGCTTCCAATGGTCAACTTAATGCTGTCAGTTTCACTGTTTTTATCTTTGTGTTTTCTTTTTCTGATGGTAAGAAGTGTAAGCCTTTCTTTATCTTTCGTGAAAATAAATTGCTATTTAAAAGGACCGGTCATTTCACAAAGGATCTCTAGCCAGTGAATACACTATCAGTCATCTATCCCGTGCTTATTAGAAAATGCACCAGTATCTAATGGAAAAGGAGGTGAAGGTCATCTGGGCATCCATGTCTCTTTTGAGACACGTGTATTACAGATCAAACAGGTAATTCTATGTGTACATGGATGAAGTCACGTATCAATTATGAGGAAAATTACATCACCTGCAGCGATCGCATGAAAAGGAACAATGCATTTGCTTCTGATATCTGTGCTGTTTAAGAAGGACAGCAGCTTAATTTATGAACCTGTTGACATATTGTGTTCATGTAGCCGCAAGAGGACACAAGCCAGTGTCTTATTGTGCTGGTCCCAAGCCCGGATAAATACAGAGGGTTGCGTCAGGAAGGGCATCTGGCATAAAACTTTTGCCAAATCAAACCTATGACATATTGTGTTAATCTGCTAAACTACAGGATCCATTGTTCAATTAATCTGTCTTCCGTTACACATTCAAATGTGTAGAAGAAGACGGAAGTGACGTTGGGGCATGCACAATAAGATGATGTCACCAATTCTACAGAATTAACATTGATGCAGAGTATTAAAATGACAACGGTGTTCTTGAAAAATGAAATTTGTGATACACTTTGCACCAATTTTTAGCTTTGAGCTTGTGTGACTGGTTCAAATGTGAGGTGAGATGAGCTGCTAAATTGGTTGCTCAGTGAAGAGAACTGTTCAACTAGTAAACTGAAGTGGAAAGGAGACCACATTAACTGTCTGGTTAGACACTCATCGAGGCATTCCACAAGCAATTTATTTGGAAAATAAATAGAGACAATAAATGTCATGTAACAAGACTGATGAATACACACTGCACATCAGTATTCAAATACAGTATAAAACATGCAGAAAATCATTTACTGTAAATTCTCAGGCATAACTATTTGTCCTGATGATCTTCATAAACCTGTCTGCATGTTTAATGAATAAAGGGGTGTTTGCTCTTACAGAAATTGGTGTGCAAGAACAATTTGTGCTCTTCAAGTGCTCTTCAAGTGCCTTTGCTTGAATGTGTCGTCCGCAATACACATGTGACACATTCAAGGTGGTACCCCACTTAGGTTGTACCCCATTTTGGCTCCAACAGACCCATGGACAGCAAAGCAGCAAGAAGATGGATGAATGGATTCCTTCTTTGCACGAGACTCCTCATTCCTGTGCCACTTGTTTCCAATCTTGTCTCATCTCTGTTTTCCTTTTTGAGTTGAGCTTTTTTGTGTCATATTTGATACCAGACTTTCCAGTTTCATTTTTTATGTTTATTCAGAGTGTTACTTGATATTATCAACCAAACTGACAAATTTTTGGACTTTGTCTTCAATTTTACTTCTGTTCACAGCTTCAGATGTTTACTTCCTTGTTTTTTGAATTCTATTATGTATTTTTTTGCCTGTCTGACTCCTTTTTTTTTCTTTTTCTTTTTCTTTTTAAATATTTACAGTATTAAACCACTGAACTGCAGGTCTTCATACTTGGCCTCTGTCTGTACTTAGGTCAATATTCTTGTTTAGCTGACACATAACAGTACAAACTGACCAGTATGAACCCAGAAGACATTTTGTTTAGGAATAACTCAGAAAATGTGTGAGAACAAACAATAAACCATGGCTTAACAAGTTTACTGCATGGTTTAAGAGGAAACTATTTTACAGCATCTATGCAATCTTTATACCTACTACCCCCTGTCCTAGACTCATCTAGCGACCAGCGAAGAGGCTACGCTCCTGAAGACATCATACCTCACTGCTGCCCAGCTCTCCATCCTCATTACTTCTTCACCCAAACCTCAGTCCAGTGCTTTGCAGATCCAGCTGCCCAGCACAGTGGATATTCAGACACCTCACAGCTCCCACACATTTTCCCGCGAGACCCTTCAGCTCCATAGCCCAGAGGCTCTCCAGCCTCATAGCACAGAGGTTCTAATATTCCATAATTCAGAGGCTATTACACACAGTGCTCCACACCCCCAGCTTCGGTCCCTCTCTGTATCGCTGAGTCTTAACCCATCTCTGTCTCCCAGTTGGTGGAGCTCCACTGGATGCCTTTGTTGGATCCTGTTCTGGGCTCATAGTCTGCAGCTGACTTATGGTCTGTTCTTCTGTTGAGACCAATCCCCCTATCTCAGGACCTGGCCTTCTATGGTGGTGTGGCCAACATCTGATTCTGAGGGTAGTGATTCCAGTGATGCCTGCTAACGAACTGAAGATGGGGGAAATATTGCTGATCCCTGCTTCAGACAGCAGAGGTGCTGCAGATGCCAGTTTCTGAGAAGATGGCTTCATTGCTGCTAATCTACTACCCTGCTCCCTGTGAAGACATGTCAACACATCTGGCCTCCTGCTTGCCCCCCTGGGATGGGTCTTCTTTGCTACTGGCACCTAGCCTATCCTCCTGATTGGGACAATTTTTGCTGCCCTACAGGGAGGCACCGTTTTTGGTCAGGGGTTTCCCACCCAGACTCTTGAGAGGGCCCGTCTTTGCTGTTGTTCCCCTGCTCAGTGTCCTTAGAGGGCCTGTCTGTGCTGTAGCCTCCTGAGAGGGGCCATCTCTGCTTCCAGGCGTCATGCCCGGCCACCTAAGAGGGACCATCTTTGCTGCTGGCCCCCCGCCCGGCCTCCTGAGAATGTCAGTCTGTATTGCAGGCTTCCTGACCGGCCTCCTGAGAGGGCCCATCTTTGCTTCCGCCACCTAAGAAAGCCTGTTTCAATGATGGTCCCCTGGCTGGCCTCCTGAGAATACTCCCTTTTTTGCTGCCAGTACCCAGGCAGATTCACCGGGTGGGCATGTTTTTATTCCATTAAAATAAAAAAATGTAATTAAATCTAAAAAATAAATTTTTAGTGCACTTCACCTCTGTCTTGAATTTCCCTCCGCTCACTGTTTCGGGTCTGTTTGTCTAATTTTGGACTCAGTTCAGTCATCTTTTACATGGAAATTAGTCCCAGATTACCCCTTTCCTGTAACATTTGGAATACTTACATTATAAAACCACTGAACTTGAAATTATCGGATCATTTGTGTTGAACCCTGGTCCCAACCAAGAGAACAGACCTCCTTGGATTGTGGGAAGGGACAAAGTTCTTTTATAATTGACTGCCTGCAGTCCTGTGGTCTGAGCATTCAAATGAACTTGTTGTTAAAAAGAGTCAGATCATAGGTCTTTGTAAAATCATATTAAAGTGACTCAAATAATAATTACTAAATACCAATAATGTTTGTAGAGTTAGATTTTTTATTTTTAAAAGGTATGTTAAAGTGAAGCAATGGATGTTATGACATTAGGGTTATAATAATCATTATCATTATTATTATCATTATTATCATCATCATCACCATCATTGTGAAGCATGGATAGTACATATGAATTGGTATCTAAAGACTTGGGGGTAGAGTTAGGACCCATGTCGGTGATCTCAGACAGTAGATTAGTTTTAAATCAATGAAAATAGCAGATTTAAACTGGGTTAAGTAAGTAAATACAGTATAACCTATTTGTGAGCTTCACATGCACTACAAGATTCTGTGATACAATGTGAAACACCTCGAGCTCCAGACACATTCCATCTCATCTCGCAGTGAAGCCTTAAACTAAAATATCAATTCATAGAATAAAACTACTCATTTCCACTAAACTGATGCCTCCTCAAAAGTGTTGGAGACCCGGGTGTGGTGTGGCTCCAATCTCTTTTTTACATTTTCTTGTAATGTGTAACCTGTACCAACTCTGTCAACAGGGCAAATTCTTTTGTGAGATTAGTAGATTGTAAGTTTTTCTCTATTCGTGTGTGTAACCAAGATGTATACTGTTCAGTATTTTGCTTGTCAGACTTTTAAAACTTTCATCAGCAGGCATGAGATGTCAGAACTCCTATGAGCATGCCACTGGCTTTAAACATCTAAAGGCATTTGATATATTATTTATATTTCCTTTAGTCTGGCTGATTCTGTTTTTATGTAGTCACATAATTCAGCTACCTTGATCTTGTGTTTACGTTCAGGTCTATGAAATCCACTGAACGTGGCGCAAATAAAATTAGTTCCAACATATTGTCAGACTGTATAAACTTGATAAATATAAGTTAACAATTTCTCTACAGAATAAAGTTCAATGTCATATTCATATCTTGGCAGTCGAAAAAGTTGTAATCAGTCAATGTGCCAGACAGTCAAGCATGTATCAGAAAAAGTAGAACTTCTTTCAGACATTTAAGTTTTGAAAAAAATGCTCAAGTATGAAAATGGAGACGCATTAATTTATGTCACAGAAGTGTGTGATCACACAGAAAAGAAAAATGCCTTCAGCTATTGATAGCAGGGGGTCCATAAGGGTTGGAATCAGAGTGGAGTTGGTGAGGTGCATACCAAATGGTCTGGTATTTGCATAGAGGTTGGGGGCAGAAAGAGAAAATAACAAGTAAAATATACTTTACAATTAATGTCAGTGCCCTCTTGTACACAGAGAAGTTTCATTCCAGAGCAATCATCATCAAGGAATGTAAAAAAAAAAAAGAAGCTATTTGATTTTTGAAGACAGAAAACTGCAAATATTCACAGTAATTTCCTCTTTCTATACCTTCAAATTTTTGCAGGAAATGTGAATGACCTATCCCATTTAAAAAAAATAAAATAAAACATTCTTAGCCAACTTATTTTGTGAACGGGTTGAAGTGGATATAAATTGTCTCAGACATACAAAAAATGTTTACTTGCTTTAAGAAGACCATAATTAGTTTTTGAAAAGTCTATTTGCAAAAGATCTCAAAAACAGCCACCATAACAACAACACCCTCGTGTTCTGTCTCACTACAGTAGTGAATACTGTACACTGCTGTTGAAAACAACAGCATGAAACATCATTATATACAAAATGCTCTTACATGTATGTACAGTATGTTTTGTGTATAAATACAGCACTGCTGCTCTGGCTACCCCTAAACATTTTTAAAATTTATATAGTGAAATTTCATATACAGTGCGCCCTCGTTCCTCACGGGTAATGCGTTCCAGGAACAACAGACGATTAACAAATTCCACAATAGAGCAACAAACTATTTATCTTAACGATTATGAACCCTCCCTTTACTGATATTAAACCACCTTCTATCTGTATTACCTTTTCCCACACTCATATCAACTGTTTATAGTATTTTTGTGTCTCACGCAAGTCCGAGACTCACAGAACAGAGCGCACTTCCGGATGAGGTTAGCCAATAGAATGCGCGTACCGTATCACGTGACTACCTACCAAAAATCCATGATGAGGTGAAGTCGCAAGCATTGATGTGCAAATGCGCATCAATGTATATATATGCACACTATATATATGTGGTAACTGGGGAGCCTGGCTACCTCCCTTTGAGTCAGACAACGCCACCTCCTGAGACTGGGCAGGAGGACCCACAAAACTTTTCCAAGTGTGGCGTGGCTGATACCATCTTCCCCGCTGAGGGACAATTGATAAGAGGCGGGTATATATAGCTGTATTCAAAATTTATTGCTGCCCCTCAGACATAGCATAAAAACAGATAAGGTCATTTCCCTTAAAACATTGTTATAAAAGGCTGATGGATTCTCCTCGGTCTAGGAAGGCCGGTCCCTCAGATGCAAGACCCCTGCTACGGAGGCCCCTGGTGAGACAAAGGTAAAAAAAAACCACAGGCCCAATGCCAACACAAGCTTGCAATAATAAAACTCCACACTTAAAATCAAATAAAAACTAAAATATCACACCGTGTTAAAATTGTTAAAAGTACACACCGAAGTCGTGTCTCACCAGTACAAACCCCCTCTAAGGTGCAGGCATCAGCGCAAGTCCGGCCTTGTACAATGAGTACCCTACGTCAAAGACAGTTAGAGAGAACCACCAGCACCCCTTAAAAAAATAAAAGTCAGGAGGGCAACACGTAAAAAGAAATTAAAAGTACAATTTTCCCTATAAAGCAGTGTCCCGGTCCCTTTAAGAACAACCATGTTAGATGTCAGCCTCATTAAAACAATTTAACACAAGCAACTGAAGGTAACTAAAAGGTGTGGGCCTACTTTTTGGTCTCCTCAGCTGTCCCACCGCATATTTGGACAGGACAAATTGTGGTTCACGTTCTGTCTACCAAACAAACCAGCAATTTGACCAACATATCCCAATGCCTGTACATAAAATATTCAATAAAAATATGTATTTTTAGTCATTTACCCGTACAGCCTGGCAGCTCAGGTCTCAGTGAAGTAAATCATTGAGGTGTCATTGCTGAAATCTGTGTCCTCCAAGCAAATGACAATTATCCTGGTAAAATAAATGAATAGGCATTTAGAAGATCAAATAGCAGTGAGTAACATTTTACCATGAAGTACCTGCAGACAAGTGAGCGCCGCTCCCACAACCAGCGAACCAAAAACCTCAAGGAGAGTCATCCTACTGTCAAACATTTATCACCTCCTAATTGGACCCAAAACATGTGACATGGCCATTGAGTGGATGTGATGCAGCTGTGTTGTCTGCCTGCCTGTGTAGGTTCCCACATATATATGTATATATAAATATAAATATAAATGAATAACAAGGATAACATATTACATATAACCTAATTATTTATGGGATAACATGAAGAATTTTTTACATCTCATAGTGCACATCTTTGGTGCACATTAAAAGTGTATTTGTTTCAAAGAATAATTACGGTAAATACATCCACTGTAGCTACAGAATTTAAAACAAGCTGTACTATTATTGTTGGTTTTAGTTTTTAACAATTACCCACTAAAAAGAACCCAAAAGGTCACGGTAAAATTAGCATGCGGATGAGTGATGTAGGGCCCGCCGTTTAAAACCAATTTCAAAATTGTACTAAATTCAACAGTTTTGATATTTTTGAGTGTTAATAATAGAATCAATTTAACAAAGACAAGACCTCACCCTTAAAAACAAACTACATCTGTGTTCAAAATGTTACCCAAATAGTTTCAATAAAGATTTAACTGGTTATTTTGTGCCAACTCCAAAATGAATACTGTACATAGGTAAATGTGTTTTTTGTGCATGTATATCATGTTCATGTGGGGTTTAAATTTCGTATGAAGGTCTGTTGATCAGCAGGTAGGGCAGACATCCATTTATCAGAAGGTCAGTGTTTCAGTCTCTAGTCCTAACAGTCTATGTGTTTAAGTGTCCTTGGGCAAGATGCTGAGTCTCAGTGCCTGTTCCATTGGTGTGTGATTGAGTGTGTAGGTGGTTACTGCTCGTAACGCACAAGTGGCACTTTGCATGGTGCAAATGCCAGCACTGTATTAATGTTTGATGATATCATGTTTATGGGTGCATGCTGGCTGTGTTGTAAAGTGATTGAAATGCTCTGTTAGCCTGGTTGTATCAATGCCAACTTGAAGAACAATTTGATATACCTGTATATGATTAATATGGATCCATTCATATGCACAGGAGACATATATCAGCCTTTCCAGTGACAGGATCCATATACATTACATGTATAGACGAGGCATTAATGAGCCTTTATACTGACACAAATGATCCATATACAAATGCAAAAGGATTTTAAATGGGATTGTGACACAAAATAGTATGTGGAACAGGCGTGTGTGTCAGTGTGTGACTGTTTCGAGTGAACAGCATCACCACTTTCAGTATGTGACTCAGCACAACACCTTTGTTCAATTGGCTTAACTTGCTCCAGCATCACTAGCACAGGTGCTGCACAGCCAACATTTTTAGAAACTGTGTCACAGAATGAAACAGATTCATACTTATTTAAATTTTTTACCATCTTTGGTTGGCTTGAGTAATGTAAACTGATCTATACTTCAATTTGTGTCCGTCTGATCAGTCAGTCAGTCAGTCATCTTCAGACTACCACTGCTATATCCGCCACAGCGGGTCACTGGGAGCTGGAGCCTATCTCGGCGGCATAGGGTGTGAGGCGGGGGACACTCCGGGCACGACGCCAGTGCACCGCGGTCCGTCTGATCACTTTTTCCTAAATCTATCTCAATATGGGGGTGACTCATTTTACCTGTTACCTCAACTTATCACATCCTTGTTTTGATTAAGAAATCCATCCATCCATCTAAAATGTTTCTGAGTTGGTTTAATTACTGACCCATGCATGTTAATAAGATCTAACGTGACACATTTCAAAATAAGAATAGTTTGCTTCTCTAAATCTCTTCACACTACCACAATATGACACAGCGCCAAGCTTTCTCAGCTGATATTATGATTTAATAGTCCTGAAGCTGGTGTTACAACAACTGTAAAATATAGGCCAGTTGAGCAAAAACTTTTAAAAGTTCTGAGCTGGCAGGAATTATGATGTCCGTCATGGATTTTTTTCTCAAATAACTCGCAAGTGCAAAAAACATATCTCCTCCTGCATTCAACTGACATCGAACTCTGCATCTTCTGACAATCTTTAAACAATCCTAGGTTACAGAACTGTCACAAAACTCAGCTTTAAGTGCATCAAAGTGTTTTAAAGTTAGCAGCACCGGAATCATCACCTCAAATTTTTGTTAGGCAAATGTTTAGTGTTGTCCGACTAAAAAATGTTCTGCCTCAAGAAAAGGATTTACTGCAGTAGGATCATAATGCTATGATGTAAACCATTCAGACAATGGGCATCGTTAAAACACTTTTCCCATTGGGACTAATCAGTAATTTCAGCGTTGAGATGATTTTTGAAGCTGGTTTGCTTTCAAACGTTCTTTGTACTGTGTGAACTCAATATCTGTCTTCACTGTTTAGTGATAGTTGTGCTGTTCATGGCTTAGTTGTTTTTCTCTATTCCTGTGTGCTGTGTTCATAGTCATTGCATTTGTTAAGATATTTACTCAATCATACGATTAATCTGTATATATTGTTAAAACATAATCAATTATTTTATCAACCCACGGGAATAATTGTGATGTTTGCTCAGCGACGTCCTTTTTCAATCATGTAATCATTTATAAACATTTTAACTTTACTGTAAAGGTTCCTTCATTGTTAAGCTAGTATAAAGGAACAAGAACACTTAAATTTACGGGTCTCCTTAGTCTTTTACGTGTTTGACACTGCAAGTTCTGTTTCTCATGCACACAAATTCTGATTGAAACCATATAAGTCTCAAATTTCAGAGTGTTCAGACAAGATAGCAGAAATCATTCAATAGATGGATAAAACATCCCAAGGTCAATCTGCATTGTCTGTAGTTGGAGGGAAGATTTAAGTTTAAAGAGCCTCCCAGAAAGACAATAAAGCATAGTTTAAACTCTTTGTTCTTTGATGACTTTGTCTTGGTAAGAGCCGAATCTATTGTATGAACCCTTTGCAGATTCATTTAATTCTGTCTGATCAATAAGCCTTTTGATTTGCTGTAACCAGACATCTTTGTCTTGTGTAGTTTCTGGAATAAACGAAGACCCTGACCTGGAATCTGAGGCCTGGAGACTTCTGCCTCTTAGACCCTTTACACATCCATGTTCTCGCATGGATGATTCTTTTTTAAAATGCTGTACTTGATCTATTGCCAACTTTTCCCACCTGACCACTGAACTACTTATTATAATTGTGCCCCATCTAACTGATGTTCTAATTTATTTCAGACTCATCTGTGTTTAGTTTGAACTGTCTTACCACACCAGGCTGGTACCTTTCTTTAGTTTGCCAGTGTACAACAGCCTCTGTGCAACAACTACAGCTCTTTGCAGCCCTCTCAGCCATATATTCCACTGCGTCCGTGGGGAACACAACCTGAGGTTATGTTCTATTTTCTGAGACCTTTTGACACACTCTTTGCCCAGCAGGCATGGCACCCACCTTTCACGTGTCCTGCCTGCATGTTACAAGACATCAGCTGGGTAGACACTGTTGTTCTTATTCTTGCTGACGTCCTACTGACGCATCCAACATCCTGATTTGTATGGCTAGCACTGCAGCATACAAAGTAAATAAATAAAAGGATTTATTACGTTTCCAAAGATAATACTAATATAATTTTCTCCAAGTTCTTCTTTGAGTTTTTCCATTCATGAAGTAGGTCATTGTTGAAACTCATTATCCACAATGTTTCTCAACCAGCATTTGACACAGATTGGACAAAGCAGTTGTCACATAACCAGATTTTACTGAAAGTAGTTGATTAGTGATACCATTGCAGCCTTATCTGTTATAGTGGGTCAGCTAGATATGAAAGGCCATTAGGAACAAGGCTGTGTTACACAGGACTCTTTGAATGTCTTTTCGGCAGTGATTTGAACTGGTATGTCCAAAAAGTAAAGTTTAACTTTGTACTGGTTTCAGGCTGGATTTTCCAGCTATTTGGAGAAAAGATTTTGGTTGTTTAGATTCAGCTAATGACATGAAAAACCCCGCAGAGTCAGAGCCAAAGACTGACACAAAGAGTTCCAACCAATACCAACAAAAAGAGTCCTTTTAATAAAAATTCCCAAATAAAGCATAGCTTGTAAACTTCATTTTCATATTCAACTATAGATGTAATGTGATGTAATTATTTTCAAATGTGCCTTTTAGTCATCAAATTCTATATTTGTGTGTAAAATTATTGTGTGACGTACAGTAAACGATACACGCTTCAGACGATTCAAGTTGACCAGCGGTGTGTCCCAGCCTTGGTGTAACTGCTGTGTATCCTTTTTAAGAATGTTTTATTTATGTCTGTTTCAATGCTGTCTGATGCTGAAGGATTCAAAGAACAGTAGTCTACTTCAGTCTGACTTTTTCGTTTTCGGCTAAAACAATCCTACGGCCACTTGCCTCCTGACTGTCACTCCAGCACAGAAGGACGATTACATTTGTAGTCTGCCACTGTAATGGGCACATAGTCTGAAATGATCTTCATACTTATGGTAATGTTTATTAACTTTGACTCTGTACTTAGGGAGGTTAAATTAATTGGTAAATTATGCACCTTTTTGCTCATAAATTAAAGATAAAAATATTCCAGAATCCCATCTTCTAACTAAAATTGTCATGCATATTGATTCTAAGCAGGGCTTTTAGTGTTCATATAATGCAGGGGTGGGCTGCCGGGGCAAGCAAGGCTTTCTCTGTTGAACTATCATACTCAGAAAAGTTTCCTTTGTAAATATGTAAATAGAATTATTCTCCAAAGTTGGATCTCTTCACGCCATATTACATCCACTTGTAGTGCTGCTTAAAGTTTTAATCTAATCATATTTCAGCCAGCTTGTGTTGTCAGGTTTTTTGAAATCTGCCTGAAGAACCAACAGAGCAGACCCATGTGCTGCAAGTGAATGGACACAGTCAGTTGTGATAGCCAATCAGATCTCAAGTTTTCCACAAATGGACCAGTTACGCTGAACTTGACATGTATGTGTCCGGTGATTGGTAAGGTACTCGTGAGAGCCTGAAAGGTGGCACTTTGCAAAATAGCTTTGCTAAACGCAGAGATCGGATTGCTACCCACCGATCGTTTTGTGTTTGGAGCTTTATTGGGTTTTCCAACTTCCAATAATAGAGACCAAAACAAGAGTGAATGAACTACCACCAAGATGAGTATGTTGGGGTCACGGTGCTTTGTGCAGATGGACTTAATGCATGTCTGTTTGAGTTTGATTTTTGGTTCAACATATTCAATGGATTTTTTGATTATGCTAATATTACTAAAACACTAAATGTAACATTTTTCATGGCAAGGGTGAATGGAAAAGTCTTGTTGTTCTCCATAATTTTTTTGGAACAGAAGTCCAAGTGACAGTATGGGACAACTTTATGACAACCCTATTAAATCTTATGAGGTGAGGTGATCTGTGTTAATGACTGCATGGCTTTTTTAAAAAAAAAAAGTCTGTCACTTTATTTCATTTGTATTAAATCAATGGTAACAAAATACAATGACAAAAATACAGTTGTTGTTGTTTTTAAAAAATGCTGATCATCTGCAATTTATAATGTAAATAATGTGGCGCAGAGCAGCTGGGAAGCCGTAGTTCCGCTGGGATAGGCTACAGCAACCCCCATGCTGGGGAAGCAGTATGAAAAATGAATGAATAAATGAATAACATGGCGCATTGTCACTTCAGTCATATCTGTGTCAACATGTTCAGATGTTTCATGTTTCATATTCTCAGAAACAATGTAATAATCCGTTTACATTTATTCTCAAAGAATAATTTGTTTGGCTTGTCTGTATCACAGATGAACAAACTTACTTCAACTCACATATCCTACAGTGGAGATATCAAAACTTTGACTTGTCTCTTAAATTGACTTTTTTATTTTATTTTAGTTTTTTAGTTTTAACAGTATCCATGATCTTAGTTTTCTCTCTTAATTGTGGATGCAATCTTACTGATTTTAAATGCTCCGGAAATGAAGTGTCGCTTGACTGCCCTAAATTGAAGTGATGTGGTGTGTGAAAACTGTGATTCTACATAGATTCTTGAGCCATGGTGTCATATTGATGGTATTATAAGGTGTACTTATTTATGTAGGACTAAGTAGGACGTCACTGAAGATAGATAGATAGATATATACTTTAATGATCCCAAGGGAAATTCAGGTGACATCTGCTCACAAGAGATACAATAAATACACATAACAATGACAGAGAGAAATGGCACAGCCAAAGGACGTTGTATAAATGACATTATTTACATACTATTTACATAATTATAACAACAGGAAACAAAAGAACCTAGAATGAAAGGAAGCATAGGGACATGAGAGAAGAAGGAAGCATTGGGTGTAGATGATGTGTGATCAGAAGCAGAAACATGTGGATGTACCGAGCTGTAACCTGACACTAAGGACCCCCACAAAGTGTCCCACAGTGCGTCCCAGGCCCCCCTCATCTATCCCTTTTCACCTGACCTTGATGACCCTGCGGCTTTGGCCCCCCTCCTTCTGAGAGAGTGGTTGTGCCCTCTGATGGCACGAGGCACGAAGGAGGTCCTGAGTCTCTCAGTGGAGGAGCTCGGTGACTGCAGTCTGCCACTGAAGGAGCTCCTCTGCTGGGTGAAGGTGGTGTGCAGGGGGTGGGTGGTGTTACCCAGGATCGATCTAAACCTGGACATAGTCCTCCTCTCTAGAACAGTCTGTATTGAGTCCAGATCCTGACGGATCACAGAACCAGCCCTCCGGATGAGCCTGTCGAGTCTCTCTGTGTCCCGTTTCCTTGCACCACCACCCCAACACACAATAGCGTAGGACAGCACGCTGGACACAATGGACTGGTAAAAGATGTGATGTTTTGTCCATTCACTGCACAAAGCAGATAGTCTCCACACCCAGTATGAGACACATTGAATCCATAAATTACAAATAAATGTTTGCCTTTGTAACATCTTGTTAGCAAGTGGAACATGTAACATGAGCATGTTTAACAGTTGGTATTTGTACAGAAAATGTGTGGGACCTGGTCACTGTTTTGACTCACTATAACAGCGGTTAGCTGTTGTTTTCATGAGTTTGTGGAGCTGTATCATTGTGGTTATTTTGCCTTATTAGCTTATCCTACACTTCAGGTTGAAGTCGTTCTCATGCTCTGATGCATTACAAATGGTATTATGAATATATGGTTTTGCTTTTGATTAAAAGTGTTTGAACACACTGCACAAATGTGTGTGAGGGACTTAATTTAATTTATACAAATCACATAATTACCAAAACTTCCCCTGGTCACACGTTATCATCAGCTCCACCACCTCAATTTAATATTTCATATGTGACCCATGTGAGAAAGTCAGAATTACCACAGGCCAAGTGTGTGGAAGACTACACACACACACACATCATCCAATTTACTGAATCCAATTTAGTTACAATGATGTGAGCATTGTATAATCAATATTGTTCCGTTCTGAAAGCACATATAGAGAACCATAAACGCCAGCATTAAAATGCTTTATAGACCCACAGTTCAATGCAGAAGTTATTAAGTTATTGTTTAACAAACATTATTTTCTGCCTCATCTGACAAAACATTAATTCAGATCCATTTAGTTTGGATTACACTAAAGTAAAAACTTCTCCAAAACCTTCTCAAAACATCCTCTTCTTTCATAATGCATACCAACAATATCAACCAAAACAGATTGTCTAACGTAGACAGTGATTTATTTATTTGTTTGTTTGAGCAAGGCAATGACAAATGAACTGTACTTAAGTAGTGCATCTCTTCTCTGACAGACCGCACAAATCGCTTTACAACACAAGCCTGTTATTCACAGAGGCAATCAGAACAGTGGCAGAGACTTCCACACCAGGCGCTACCTGCATCATCGGTGATAACTATTCACACAAATGCTCGAGCACCAATGGGATTGCCATTCAGAGCAATGTGGGGTTCGGTATCTTGCTCAAGGACATATAGACTGCAGGGATAGGAGCTCAAACCACAAAACTTGCAGTGACCCTTCAATAACCTGATCCACAGCTTTCCCGCATTGTCACAAATAATAGCACAGATTTAGAAAAATATAATGGACAAAACATGGCATCTTCATTTTTCCTATGTTCTCAAAATGGCTTCCATGAAGTTATTACCATTTCTCCATTATTTAAAACATACAATTTATATAATTTTAGCAATAAAGTGGACCACTATCCTGCTCCAGATATACCTATAAACACATATATTCTGGGATATGATTCTGCCCAGTGTGACCCTGAAAAAAACAAGCCAGTACAGAAAATGTATAGAAACATAGTCTACAGTTTTAGTGTAGTCTTTTTTGAAATTGAATTTGTGCAAAAAACTGAAATTTTCCCATTTTCCATTAACGATACATCATTTCATGAACAAGGCATAGTTGTGTGCCATCAGATTATATTTTCTGAGAAAAGTAGAACAAAGAGAACATTGTATTCTTTCATTTAACATCAAGCATGAGTTACTAACACCAGATGTGGTTTGAATATCTGTTGATGTACAAACAAGAAAAATGATAAAGATCTCAAATGTTATGCCAAGAACATACATCAGAAAATCAACTCTTGCATATTTTTTCACATTCTATTTCTATATTAATCATTTCCTGGGTTCATTCTGGGTGGGGAAAAAAAAATCCTATTTCATCCATTTATCCATCTATCCATCCATTTTAATAAAGCACTTATCCTTTGCAAGGTCATGAAGAAAATGGCAGGGTACATCCTGGCCAGAGTGAACAAAAAGAAAGATGACCATTCATGCTCGCAGTCACACGAATGGATGATTTACTTCATTGCAGGTTTTTTGGACAGTGAAGTGACGCTTTAGAACCCAGAGGGAACCCACGCAGATATCGGAAGAACAATAAAACTCTGCTCTGAAGGGATGGAGGTAACAGCTGCACCACTGTGCAGACTCACCATCATTCATCCTAAGGAAAAACATTTCAGGTACTGTAATTTATGGAGATTTGGTCCACTCAGGTTAAGGAGAATTAGAAAGGACACTGTTCATTTAGGTGTGAATCTTTTAACGCCTGACTTTACATTGCAAAATGAATTCCTGAGCAGAAGTGAAAATATATAAATAAAAGATTAATCGGAGTTCTAAGAATCTAATATTCCCTTGTGGAGACCTATATTGTATTTTTACTTTTTGGATCACTGAAGTGCAACTTGCCCTAAAGGACAAAAAGCTATTTTTCAGCTGCTTTTTTTCTTTTTTACAACCTGCAAATTGATTTCAGTCGGCACGACATTAAAACAGCTTTGAATACTGAAAATGTACTTTATTTATGTTTTTATCTTTTGTGCACATACTCTTGAATGTAAATGTTGTTTTAATAGATAAAATTAATGTACAGCACCAGTCTTAAAACTACAAGTACTAGATTGAGAACACTGCAGGGTAGAACAGCTGTTTGTGGTGTTTCATAAGTGTTCTGACTGATTAAACTGCTTCCCAGTTTGACACTGGGAAGTCACCAAAATGTGAAACAATAAAGTTGCAAGTTTTCTTGCTCTAACAGGTACAACAACACAAACTGAGTAATCAGGGACTCATCAGTCAAACATAGTCAGTCCACAGCCTCAACCCCAGAGGAGGTGTAATAAGCCTAAATAGCTGTCATCATCTGTTGGAGTGTGCTTTATCCATGATAAATTAATGCTATTATACAGCATGAGAACACTATGCTAAGGGCTATAAAGCTTCTAAAGAAGCTTGAGAAATTTGTCAGCGGTAGGAAGATGCCTTAGCTCTTCAGATTGCTTCAGAAAGTCTTGCATTGCTATCACTTACTCGAAGCAGGTATCATTCCTTAATCCTAGATTAAGTTTTGAGTCAAAGTTTGTAATTGATTAATCTTAGACGATGTACATCATATTGGTAATCATTTCATTTGGTATTTTTTCTACAATACACCAGAGATTTCTAAGGTTAATTTAATACTTCTTTACTTCCTTTACTTACTTTAATTAGGCTTCAATGTTCTGAGGTTCATACTCACACTAACATTACAATTGCATTGCAGGTGAAAAAAAAAGAGACAAAAAAAAGAATTGTGTAAAATTGTCTTCCATACCGCAACAGATACAAGAAAGTTTACAAGAAAAGGCCAAATGACAAAAAGGTCAAGTGTTAAATCACATTAGCTGGCAAAATATTACAACTTTTTGACCTTTTTTTGACTGAGTATTGCCACTGCTGTTGAAGATAAAAATGGATTAGGAAATTTCTTTGACAATTTTGAAGTTATAGGTTTTTGTATTTGATATTTCGACTTTGTAATGCACCAGGTAAATATAGTATGTTTTGGGGATTTGTTATGTTGCTGTTATATTATCTATTTCTTTGTGTCTATGTTTTCTATGACTTCTACATTGACATTAATACCTGACATATTTCAGGTTTCCAGAAATTATCTTGGATCTTCCTGTTGCAGAGGCCATAGATATGTGGTCTCTGTGAAACTTGAATGTGACTATGTACCAAGGAACACCGTTACACCCAGAGACTGTGTATGACGTAGTAAGTATTATTTAAAGTTTATGGTTCTATGGCTCAACATTTAAAAAGAAAAGAGTTAGTTATAATAACCAATTCTCAATGTAAAAAACAGTAATTTGCTGTGTCTTCAGATCAGGCCAATATTACAGACTCAGGGTCAGCCACCAGACATCCGGCTCGAGAATGGCAGCAATACTGACCATTATTTCCATAGAGTCAGGAATTCCATCACCTTCTGGAAACTCAAAGTAACCCTATCGTTCTGTTTTTAAATCACATTTATTTTGTAGAGAATTCAAATTTAAATACTGAATTGTTTGCTTTGTCTGATAATTAATTGTCCTCTGAATGTCACTGCTGATAACAACACTGTCCATGCAGACGCCACGGGATTACAGAGCACAGACAGAGGCAGTCGTTAATGCAACTAGTAGAACAGCCATAGGGAACAGCCATGGAGGATCTCATCAATGTAGGTTTCATTTTTTCAACCATTCATATGAAAGTTGTATCTGAAGCACTGAAAATACACAAAAGTACTGAGTGAATTGGACAGGCCCCTGACTTAATAATAATGCATATGGATTATACAAAATGTCTTACAGAAATGCAGGATACGTTGGTATTTGCGGATGTGGTAAAAAATGCTTGAGCTTGATGCCAGTCAACGGATTACACCCACACAGGTGCTACATCATTCTTTCATCACCACGGAACACATGATTGACCTGTTACCCCTCAGCTCCCAGTAAGTCAGTACTATTCATTTTCTACTCATTTTCTTGTAGACAAGCAACAGTATTCATCTCGTCTACAGCCACTTAGCTGCCTTGTGGTTATGGGGTCTGCTGGAGCCTTTTATTTTGTAACACCCAGGTAGTCCTCAAGATACAAACATTTGCCCTACAAACATTCGGAGATACAACCTCTCGCTGCCATTTCCGACTACTGCAATTCCGCTTTCTGCCACCAACTCCCACAATACAGCACTGTTGCATTTGTGCGTCTCGAACACTCATCTGCCCCGTCTTGTTCTTGTCTTGTCTCTAAGCAATAGTATATCAGGCTTTTTGGCTTGGATAGACTTGGCTACTTTACTTTTTATCATGGCTGATAAAGCAAAGTTCTAGTGAAGATCGTGGCAGTGATGATGATCTCAGTTGACAACTTTGTGTCTGATCAACAATAACTCTTCCCTTCTTACAGTGCTACTTTACCGTACAGTGGTTTGTCAGCAGCTGACTCTGGCTGTTATTGTTGGTTGCGCTTAAAAATACGGTCGAGAGTTCCTTGAAGTGTTTTAGTATTTTCTAGTTTTCAATCTTGCTGTCACATCATGGCAGTCTGTGACAATATCCCAAATTACAAAGTGGTTGTGGACAGGTCTTGGCAGGAGCATATCTCCTTTTCTGCCCATACTGATAAGAAGAATCCTCTTCTTGATAAGAAGAAAAAGAGTATGAACGTGACCACAAACAAAAGACATCATGTCAAAGAGATGCATCCCACCTGTATAAGAGGAGGAGGACACATGATGACAAATCCATGAGACAGAGAAAAGTCCTGGAAGCAACTCAGGTCCTGAGAGAAAGAGGGATCGTGATACCAACTTGGGTCCTAGGAGAAAAAGGGCTTGTAACACCAATTTAGTTCCAAGGAAAAAGAGCAACTTAGGTCCTAGGAGAAAGAAAGCTCATGATGTCACCGCTGGTCATGAGACCGATAGGGCTCCTGAAAACAACTCAGGTCTTGAGAGAACGAGGGCTCGTGAGAATGACTTGAGTCATCAGACGAAGAGGCCTTGCGGTACTGACTTGGGTCATAGGGCGAACATGAGTCAGACTGAAAATGCATGTCTCAAGAGGAAGAGCGCTATGGATGAAGACAGGTCTTGTGTGGAAAGCAAAACAGAGTACGTAATTATATCTAGTTAGTCTTGTGTTACACCCTCCACATGTCTACTTTGTCTTACCCTGTTTTGTGTAGTTTTCTCATTTAAATTACAGTGTGTGATCCCTGGCTCATGGCTGACTCGTGCAGAAGGGAGGCATGGACTACCTCTATGCCACACTCCAACGTTATTCAGCAAACTGGTGTCATCCTTCATCAGTCCACCAATCACTGGGATTCGGCTGGGGCTTAGTCCATATAAGCCCTCAGGAATGTCTATCATAGTGGCTGTCACTTTGACAAACAGTTTGCCATATGTGCCTCTGAATATTGCAGTAGTTCCACGTTAAATGAGGCAATCGGGGTTTTGAGGAGAGACCACGCCATGGACAAAAGTTTAATACTGATAACAAAACTAAGGGGTACATAGGGGTGCTGACTCTCTCTGTCTTAGTCATTAACTCAAATTGACTTAGTCCTATTCTGTTCTGTTTATTTTGTTATTCTGTTATTCTGTTTATTTCTTTGTGTTGAGCATTACCCATTGGTCCTGCCTCCCAAGTTAGAGAATTATACCTGTTTTGTACTGTCAGTTGATTGTGTTAATAAATAACTTTTTTTTTTGCCAGCAACATCTGGTTTTATGTTCCGTTTCCTTTTCCATCACAAGCTAAGGGTCATAAGACAACAGAAAAAGATAGAAACTGACCAATCCTGATTAAACAAATTAAATAACATAGTTGGATTTTTCAAGCAGCTCAAATGCCAGTTATAACACAAATTTCTAACATAATAAACAATATCATTTATGTTATTTGTATTACAATGTGTACTATTGTGCTCCGCAGTGCACTGGCGTCGCGCTCGGAGTTTGCCCCACCCTCCCGCCCTAAGCCAGCTGGGACAGGCTCCAGCATCCTGCGACCTGCGACAGCGGATGAAGCAGTTACAAGATGAATGAATGAATGAATGAATGAATGTTTTTTTAAATTACATAAGAGTTCATATTCATGAGGGACTCAGCTATATGTATTACATAAACATATGTTTATTCACACATCCCCTCTCCTCACGCAACTGAAATTGCCCTACATTTAATGTGTAAATCAAAGAATGCCTCATATAGCATGAATCAGGATTATCTGTGAAGCTGTCCAACAAATTACATCCACAGGGTGAAATTCATACATGTTCCAAAGCATGATATAATCATACTTACGTAAGAACATAAAAAGACAAAGATGAAACCAGGACACACATATTGTAATGTCATTGTCAATGATACCCTGATAACCTTCCATTACAAGTATGAATTAACTATAATTTTAATATAGTTAAACTCAGTTATTTTCATATATTTTATTGGAAAAAATATTTCTGAAAAGTTAAAACATTCTTTTCAATCTTTTGTATAAGAGTGACAGCTGAAGTCACTTCTTTCCTTCCCTATTATTTATAATACATGTCTTATTTTTGCTCATCCAAGTATTGGTGAAACAGACAGCCCCAAGGTACAAAAGATTGGCAAAATGCAGATATCAGGATAGAGCATTCGTGGTCCTCAGAGAACACTCTCCACTGTCTGGACAAATTTTCTTTGTGTAGAGCAGGAATAATAAAGTATAATGGACCCAGAATTTGAATGACTGCATGTTGGAAACTCCATAATCAAATGGTTGGTTTTCCTCCCACAAGAGAGAAAACCTAATTCCCTGATTTTCAGAAACTTTTATTGGCTTATTCATTCCTAATATATTCTATCTGCTTTGTATTCTTTCCACAACAGATATAGATAACTCCACTATTTGTATTTTTTATGTGTATTGATGCAGTAGTATTATTTTACTTGCATTTAGAGGAAACTGAAGATTAAGCAAAAGCAGCCTCTTTTTCCTTCATCCCTGACTATCCACTTCTGTTTTTCCCTCCATGCTTTGGAGCCTATCCTCTATTTTATATGCAGGAGCAGCTGCAAATGGTTACTAAAGATACATTTAAAATATAAACTCATCGTCAAAGGTAAATTAATTGTAGGAAAGAAATTACAAACAAGGAAGACGCAGACTGCAACATCCCGCAACACCACTGAATTCAAAATTTTACCCTGACCTACTTGCATAGGTCAAAGCACTAGCTTTGATCAATGGTCTTACTCACACTGGCCTTCTACCTCGTCTTTCTTTCTTATCTGGTTCCTGAATGTGCAAAAGGTAAAATTTGACCTTGAAATAGTTTTCTCAAGTCAAGGTCATCATCTAATTTTTATCCCCCTTGCCGCCCGAGTAATGTGTTTTTCATTTCATCTTTCTATCTGCAACTGTTGCCAAGATATTTGGTGGCCTAAGAAACGGACAGACGGACAAACACACAAACACAGACAATTGCAATACATCACCGCTTTGAAGCGGGATATAACTAGTGCAAAGCAAAAAGTACAGTATGCATAGAACATTACTTATACAGTACAAACTTTGACACTGCAGTAGCTATGAGCCTGTCTTGAAGGTAAAATACAATCCTGCTTTGGGCACTTTGCACTTTCAATGAAGTCACACACAACATATTCCAATGTCATTGTCTATCTTTTTCCACTGTCTCTGAATTCTCCTTAATCAGATACACTGGATATGGGTGTTAATGTTGGTTAAAAAACTCAAAAGTCTTGAAAATGTCATTCTGTGATCATTCAATGTTCATTCAAAACAGCAGTTACATTTACAAAACTCTAAACACACTTAGCACAGCAATATTTTCACTCAATATGCAGTCAGTGAACAAATTTCCGCAATGCTTTCCTTTTCTTAACAGACAAGCTAGACCTCCCAACAAAATTATGGATTTTTTTTAAAATTATTTACGAATGTTAACACACAACATCCCACAATAGTAACAACAACATTCCAAAATTTAGATACAGTATAAAAACTACTTCTGCAAAGACATCAGTTCCAATTCAATATATCGGAGCTGATAAACAAACAATTGAATTTTTTTAATTTTTTTATTTATTTATTTTTATTTTATATACTCAATAAATCCTGAAAGGGAAATTAGTGGCACACTCTAGTGTTAGTAATTCATACGTGCATATATTAGTGTCAACAGGCCCTGGACACACACACATAGGGGCCCTGTACACAACACCGCCAATCTTGGAACATTGGACGACCTGCTCTACTACTGAGTCACTGCCCCCCCCCCCCCCCCCCCATTGACACACAGCTGATCACTGCCAAGGGTGGCATAACAAGAGGTTCTATCCCAGGTGCACCGCCTTGGATGATATCAGAGATCGTAGAGATTAGAGACAGTAATTTTGTGTTTTTTTACGTAAGCCCCCCCCCAAACACACTTTTTTCCGGGCTTTTTGCTGTTGTTGTTTTTTGTTCAGAATGCTCTTGTGGGTTTTGTGGCTATTTTGTTCACTGTAATCTTTTTCTTTTCAATCATATTGTTAACAGTGTTTTTACTGTACCTCCTGTAATAAACTGTAAAGGAAAAAAACTGATTTGCTCTTTACTGGAATGCTTTTGAATGTGAAAATTGCATGTGGACATACAGTTCCCAACCAAGACATTTTGTGTACATTTTGCAGGCAAATACTATTAAAACTGAAGCATAAATGTCTGTAATTTGTCAAATGTCAACGATACCCACTATTTTGAAACCTGGTGTACTTTGATTGACTGCATGTACCTTATGAAGTGAAAACAAGCATTATTGTTTGACACAGTAATTTCATTTTGAGTCGAATATCCAGTGTTTTGGTATAGTGTGTGTACAGATAAAGATGTATTCTATTTTGAAATGAAGAGTTAGAGTTTATTGAACAAAATGTAATTTGAGAAGAAAATTCACCATTTGGCCAATTGTGCTTTCTAGATGTGTGTCTGTGTTAAGAGTTTTGACAATGTGACTGCTGTTTGGTCAAATGCTTGTTAGCGACTGAAAAAAACTGCAAATTGTAGCCACCTCCTAGAGACACTCAAAAAGTGTCACTTCAACTATGGACTCTAATTAGAATAAGTGAATTCTGGATCAAGTCCAACTTAGTCTGCCATGCTGAATTTACAATAATGGAACTAAAGGTTGAGGAGATTAAGCAGATCAATTGAAGTGAGCCAGGGGCCTGTCAACAAGTCAAAGTGATGTGTTTTTGGACCACATCAAAGCTCTTGGTTTATGTTTGGAAGTTTTGTGTTTCACTCTGTAGTGCTATGATATTCCTTTGCTGTTTCCTCACCTCTGACAGCCAGATGCATTAGCAATTCAGCAGCTAAGACAGAGAATAGATTTCAAATTAAGTAAATAAGGAATTTTGGCAGGAGAGAATATGGATAATATAGGCTATTACAAAATCATCTGAAAAATTAAAATATGGGTTTGTTTCTTGGTTCGAGAGGAAACAGAGGGCATTATTGCCCTCCAAGTGATCTCAGGAAGCGACAGTCTCTGGTAATGTTCAGGAACATCCAGTGGATTTATAACAACATAAAACAAGAAATTGGACTGTTGCCAAACTACTTATCATTCTGCATCTAATGATCAAGTCAAGCACTGAGTGATCAATAAAGACATTACAGTTTTTAACTCCCCAGGACAAAGTAGAGTTTCTCCCTAATTGTACCAGTTTTTGTCCTAAAATGTCAACTCATGTCTGTTCCAAATCTGTGACTGAATTTGAATGGTTGCATTATGCAGGAATTGCTTTAGCAATGGGAGCATGAACCTGTTCAATGCTTATTTGAATTGGATTAGATGCATCTCATGCATAGTTATTATTTAAAATGAGAAAAGGTGGTCAAAACATTAAACAAAACAGTAACTGTGACATGTTTTTCTCACCGTAAGGCTTATAAAATATCTGCTGTTTGTCTTTACTATCAGCCAATATTTGATGATACTTCACGCCTTGTTATGACAACAAATGTTTAGTTTGCATGTTTCAAATTGTCTATATATTAATATTACATAATTTGAAGATGTCAGGGATGCCAAGATAAAAGACTAAAGGTAATGCTGCATTAATTTGCAGCCATCATATTGTAAAAAGCACAATGCAACCTCCTAAAGTGTTAGAGTCTTCTTTCTCTTTTTTAAACTCCAAAAAACATAAACAAAAGCAATAGATTTTCTGTGTTTTCACCAAAAAAAAAAAAAAACTGACAGAAAACACAGGCACTACTGTGGAAAGCAACGTAAGTGCATGAGAACTGAAGGACACTGAGCTGAAATGGGTTTTATGATAAGAAATAAATTCAATCAACAACAACAGTCACATAGGAAATACAAAGAGAAGCAGAGCTGAGAGAAGCTGATCAACAACCAACCCAGTTCCAGAGTTCCTTAAGGCTTGTTCTGTTGCATGCAGCCCAGTATGTCATTGAGGGGGGGCAGCTGGATCACGCCCTTGTGGAATAGCATCGCTCAGTACATTTGGGACTGCAATGCAACAACAAGCTCCTGTCAAAATAACAGTTACCACATGATGCTCCCATGAACTAAGAATCTAAAACAGCAGCACACTACAGAATCACAGTGCAGACCGAAAGAGCACTAAC
The DNA here is from genome assembly GCF_040054535.1 of Antennarius striatus. Taxonomy (NCBI): domain Eukaryota; kingdom Metazoa; phylum Chordata; class Actinopteri; order Lophiiformes; family Antennariidae; genus Antennarius; species Antennarius striatus. The sequence continues at coordinate 17,692,242 of NC_090788.1, forward strand.
GTCTGTGTTTATGATGAAACTGCAGTATTTTGTGTTGGACTGCAGTAAATGCTAGATAGTTGGATGCACATAATTTTTAAGAATCTTCTCAGTCTCTTAGAATTGTTTGAGATTTATCAAAAACCTTACCTTATGTCAATGAAATAAAACATAATTCAGGTGGTGTCACATTGATGTCACGAGAAGAAACAAAAGTTGTTGTTTTCTACACGTTTAGAAGTGATTTTTGTTATCCTGACTACTGTATGTCTGTGTAGGGTGTCATTCAAGTTGAGCTAAATCAGGAAGAGCAAAAAAAAAGAAACCAATCAACTGGACTTTCTGAAGTTGGCTGAATTTTTTCACCTCTCATCCGAGAGGTTTCTGCGCTTCTATGAAGACTCTTGGATGAGAGGTTAAAAGTCTTCAACTAACCTTAGGCATGGCCAGTTGATTCTTTTTTTAAAATTTTTTTTATTGTTCTTGGTTTGATCTATCTTGAGTAGCTTTCTATTGTTATTTTCAACTTTCTCACTGCAAAGACAAGTTTAAGAGTTGCATATTCACTTGTTTGTCAAGCTGCCTTCCAATACTTCTATGATAAAACTGTCCCATCATCTATGGATAAACTGCAGATATTGCTTCTCAGCAAATATGAAACAAATACAACAACATTGCCTCACTTGACAGTTTAAGTGAGGGAATGCTGTTTTTGTGTTGAGGACAATCTCAGGAAATTGCATCACACACATTTATCCTTTGACGAAGCGTCCATGACCACCGTGAAAATTAATTTACATGAGAGACAAGAGTGCATGTGATGAAAGAGGGTGAAAGTGACCTTGAAAGAATCATTTATATCTTTCTAATCAAGGCAAGTGAGAGGGGAGGTCTGTGACATAGTTAATTTTAAATCACGCTTAGCTCTTTATTTTATGTGAGTGTGTCCTCCTGCTGTCCATATGCTGCTTTGGCACAGAGCCCTGTTCAAATGGCACAGCCAGCCAGTCAGCTGGACATCAGGATGCATACACCACAGACATGCTATTTCTCAGTATGTGGATACTGGAATTGCTGTTGCTGCTGTGCTCTACAAGTAAACTAATTGGCTGTTTGCCTGAGAAAGAACAGTGATAGTTGCATAAGAAGGCTTGATGGGGGTAGAGGAGTCAGACACAGATCCTGCATTGCAACACTGAGATGCTCAGTGTGTAATTGTCTTTGACATCCCATTTGTTGTCTCTAGCGGCTTTTTAAAGATGAAGAGAGCACTCCTATTTAACTTGACGTTTTTTGGGATATTGTTCAAGCCTCTGTGGAGAATGTTATGTAATCATTACCACAAAAAAATACATTATGTTGTGTTCATGTTTGCGGATACACGCCAATCCAAATGTCATAAACAACATGAAAGTGAAGTTAATATCATCACTGTCATGATTGATATATAGGTTCGGTGACACTGTGCCAGTTTCGAGTGATCAAAAAGTTTCTGAAATTTATCAGACACAACTTAATAAAAGATCATCAAAGTCTCTGATCAAACCATTCCATCAGCGTTTTCCTTCCTTAATTGTCCCCACTTGTGCTTTTTGCCCATCCAAAATTTCCTTTAAATGCTTTTCAATTTAGCCACCTCTCTTTTCCTTTCCAAGAGGGAGAAATTGGGCTGACCCTTTCATGGTGGAGATTGTCTTCTTAGATAGTCATTAGCAGGCTGAGGAAACACAAACCACAAGAAAAAGCCATAGCAAATGTTAAAAGAGAAATTACGCTGCCAGGGTCCTTCTGCATGAGGACATAAAATCCTCTACGCTTTGCCCACTATTTTTCTGGTCAGTAAACTGTGATGCTTAGGCAAATTTGTCTTCTGCCTGAAGCCCAGCTGTGATGTGGCATGCATGCAGGAACTGATATTGCAAAAAGAACATCCTCCCAAAAGTCACAAGGCATCACTCAGTGACATGAAAGTTACATTTTGACCGTGATGAATGCAGAGTTCTTGGCAGTGTAGTATCAGGGATGGAGTTGGGAGAAAGCAGTCATGTCTTATACCTTTTCTTGTATCTTTAAGCACTGATGGATGGGCATATATGAATCTTTTTGGTTCTCCTGTCAACCACAAATGAGCAAAAATGGTTCACGGGTTTACAATAGACTAGGAGCAAATTAAAATTTCCAATGTTATATGTATTTCTTTTAAAATGTATATTATAATATCACAACCTGATCCTTATTTATTATTTTTGATATTACTTGTGATATTACTAGCTTTAATGATGCCGATGTCCGCAACCAGACTGATATATGACATTCTTGCACCTTTGTTTCAAAGCACTCTGCAGGTTATTCCTGACTGGTTGTGCTATTTGAACAGGGTCCTGCAGTTTACCGGTGACTGGCCCTCTGGTAATGAGTCTTCAACAATGATGACTCAAATTTGAACACGACGGAACTGAAACTAAGCAAACTCGAGATCCAATCATCCAAAACATAACTGCAATTTGGTGTTAACATGACACTGACAGGAAGTGCTGTATCAGCAACTTGACTGTGTCTCATTAGCTTTCTCTGACCAAACAGTTTATTCTCTACTTGTCTCCACCACAAGAGCCGTGATGAAACCGAAGCTCAGCAGAAAGCCAATGAAAATTTGCATGTGACATTAGCCTGATGCCATTGGTATCATCATAGATGGACATCCAGTGGTCAGAGGTCTGACCAACCTGCTATAAGCATGCTGTCTTCTCTTTGGGACTTACCGTATATATGGACGTGGCATAAGAATCCACCAAAACTTAAGCAAACATTTGAGTCAAATCAGAAACTGTAGGAATCAACCCCATGTGCCCTAAACCATCATCTAAATATATAAATCTCCTTAGATAACTTCTCTGTGTCAAGTACCAACAGATTCTCTGTTTCCAGTCATTGTTCTTAGGCTTACCTGTTGACAGTTAACTGCCTGTTAATACGTGAATACACTTTGTATGTTTTAAATCTGTTTTTCTACCTAGTTCTTACTATTTTTACTTGCTATTATTATTTTAACTTATTAAATGAAGACCTCAGTGACCCCAAAACAATTCTGGAAAGCAATTTAATCTATTTCAGGTGATCACCCCCCCCCCCCCCCACACACACACACACACACACTATCCCTGAATGAATTCATAAGAACAAGTCAAGAATAAGTTGTTTTTATTGCTGTTTTGAACATATTTCTTACTAAACTAAGATTTTGAACATGGTAAATAGTAAATACATACATGATTAACATCCACATTATCATTCTGAGCATGTTAGTATTGCTATACCTGCTTGTGATGTTGAATACAGTTTATGTTTATGTTTTTCAATCTAATTTTATTACGACTAATTTATTTTATGATATAGTTACAGGTATGATATATATGATATATATATGATATGATATATATACAGGTCACTTTTTGTTGGCCACTTGTTTATTTCCTCAAGGACATTATTACAGTTCTATTAAAATGACATAATACGTTGTGTGAATTCTTGCAATAAGAAATGAGTAAAATGTTTTATTATCATTAAAAGGTATTGGCACACTTGGTTAAGAGGTGACAAGAATGTTAGGTTTCCATTTCAAAATATGTAATTGAAAAAATATATATATACTTTTCGTTTTTAGCTGCCTCTTATCGATATCAACAATAAACAACAAACAACTTGATATTTAAAACCAGACTTAAATCAGTGTGATCCTGAGGAAACAATAATTAGTGAGAAATGGCATTCGACGGGGCTTAAGTGGACATAATTGTGTCAACTAATAGGAGAGCATGTTGAAGAAGAGAAAATGAAATTAGCCACACGGATAATGAGTCATGTCTCAATGTGACTCCAAGCCATGCCAGCAGAGCAGCACCTTATGTCCCTGCATGAGCTTCTGCCTCGTTGGCATCTCTCTGCTCAGTGAGTTCCGTAAGTCAGACTGGACCACAGCACTCTTGTTCTGCTTATTGTGCAGTTTACCATAGAACAAGGAAGGTGTGTTTTGTGTTAGTGTCAGACTTCATTACTGTCAGGAAGTGGAACACTGATTTTACGTTTTTCTTACAGTCAATATGTCATAAAATTAATGATGAATAATTTTTCGCCTATTTGTATGAATTAACTTTAATGAGTGCCACATCTGAATAAAGTCAGCTTCCATTTTAAATGTTGGTATTGCAAAATAAATGTGACAGCACAGATCTTTTAGTTGATTTTTTTTTCTTTTTTCTTTTATCTTTAGAATGGCTTTGATGGTAATTATTTTCATCTGCATCGACCCAAGACACATCATGATTACAGACTGTTTTCAAAAACGTAGGATATCATCATTGTTAATCAGCGTACTGTTCAAGCCATCTACTGTAGCTAGCGCTGCAGTGAGTTCATATTGGTAGAGTTAACATCATCATAACTGGAGTGACTCTTAAATCAGAAGGGCTTCTTACATTTGTTTACCCACAGTTTGAGCCTGAGGTTGTCATCTGCTGTGGTTCTTCCTCAGTACACTAAATCAAAACTGCAAGGGACCTTGTAATCAAATAAGAAGCCCGGAGAAACCAGAGTGAGGGTTCTGTGCCACTTAAAAAATGAATAAACTCCAGTACCTCTGGCTCAATGCATTTTATGAAACCCATTTGCTCAATTATAGAGATCAGTGTGAATGCGTTAGACAGCAAAAAGTGAAGCATGTTCCACCCACCAGAGGGATTAAGCAAAAATAAAGTGAATTAAAATAAACAAGAGAATTTAGCACCTTCCACAAAGAGGAAGACTGACTTGAAGCTATTGTTTCAGTAGCTTTATGAGCTATGAAAACATTTTCATATCTAACACAAATAAACTCCTCTTCAGCACTGGAGGAAAGTGGCCGTATGCCATTTCTTTTGTTGTGCAGAAGAGTGATCAGGGGGTGAAAAAAATTAGTGCTTTCAAAATCCAACATTGGCACCACATTTGCTTTTATTCACATGATATGCTTTGTTTGATAGAGATATTTTATTCATATCCAGGGGATATGAAGGAGATAATTAGGGATTTCCTAACTGGCATTTTGATGCCTTTTGAATAACACTGACTTGCTCTGACACAATGAATATATATCATTTCTAAGTATAGTTTCATTATGAGCTTGTGCTTTTGGAGAGGTAGCCATTGTTCAAAAAAAAGGAAAAAAAAGAAAGGGCCGTGAGCTAAATTTACCACCCTTGCAATTATTTGTTTTTCAGCCTCTGTTGTCTTTGAGTTGCTAGAATGTTTTGCATTTTGGACTAAATGTATTGAGATGGGATCTGTGATTGGACTTTGGTTCCTTGGTTTCTTTTCTTGTTTTTTTGTCAATAACCAATAAAATCATGCCAGCCATAAGCCTTGCCACCAGAGAGTAAATCACACAATGCTTATATGTTCAAAATGAAATGTGCTGCTATTTGGACTTTATTATTAACAATTCTGAAAGTGTAGCTAGTTTTGAGAATGATCTGCCTACTTGGTTCCTTCCAAATCTTTCAATCAGTGGTCGAATTAGAACTATTGTTGAAGTTTGTGATCACTCCTCCACAACGGAATGCAGAGGATTTCACAATACCTCACTAGTTGCTATACTCTAATTTAATTATTGCTTATTATCTAATATTAATCAGTCAAGTGTATCAGCTCAACAATGATTATTTTTTCAGCTTTGTTTTTACAAAATATACTTCAGATGTAGGCAAATGCAGAAATTGCAGTCATGGTAACATTGCTGTTTGTTTGAAATTGAGTGGTCTATTATGTTCAGTTCATGACTCGGTAACAGATATACAGTATTAAGTCTGTCTTGCAGTCCTGTCATAATCAGCTGAATATTTAAGTTTGTACATGAGAGTGTTGACTAACCAAACACCAATTTGGTGTTTCAAACAGTAGTCGGATTAGGAGACAGAAATGTCTATAATTCTGTATTTTTTAACACAAAGTCATGTTGGAACCACAAGGCATCTTGATCAGGAGAACATTTGTTGTTTGATAATGTTTGAATACGACTGAGAAGAAACATTAAATGGAATCCCTCAAAGAAAGTTAATGTGTGTCAGTGAGATGGAAAAGCCTGGTTGATTGTATTTTAGATCTACAGCTTTTTGATTGATTTTTGAATGATGGATTGATTTTTATTTGCTGCAATATTTTTTAACTGGTCATGTTACTAAGGTCTCTTGAGTAGTGATTGATCTCCACGTTTATCTATAATTTACTGGATTAAACCTTTCACACCCCCAGACCTGGACAAAATGGACAGCTTTTTTCAGAAGTACTAGTTTTTTATTTCCTCAGTGAATCAAGTTTAAGGGGTCATAGGAGCTCATATGATCTTGAGTGATTATATTCTCCACCATCAGTAATTTTAATAATACCCCCACCCTCCCTCACCCCCACCCCACACCCATTAATTGTGTAGAGTCCTGACAAGCTATAAACCTAATTTTTAGCCACCACAATGGACTTCTCGCAGGGTCTCTCCCTCCCTCACTCCCACTTCAGTCTCTATCATTTCACTCTTTCAAAAAGTGGTTCGGAGTTTTAAGTTGTTCATTTGCTGTGCTTGTTATTTGTGCCAATTAATTCATTCTTCAAAGGAAAAATGGAACTTTTCCCAAATACTGGAGGTAACAAGGGAAACAGGAGGCGAACTTGAATGGGAAAATTGAGGAAAGGTGATGACGGTGGAAACATTATTTTAGATGTGTCATTTTCTGGATGGGTCAATGCCTTCCCTCAGAATAAGGGCAATAATGAAAGACTACTGATGTGATGCTGGTCTCTGTGAGTTTATCTGTAGTGCCCAAAACAGAATTCCTGTAAATTGCCTGAAATTGTTTGGTGGCAACACTGGTCAAAAGGTAGGGTGGTAATGTAAAGAAAAACTTTCTTAGTCACACTACTTCAGAGCATACAGTAATGGCAGGAGAATTTTTTTTAAGTCATTAAACAGCCACTCTTTAATAGAAAAGAGCAATGCAAAAGGAACAATGGTAGAAAAAAGACACTGATCAAAGTTGACTTTTAAGATGTGTGAAATGATCAAAAATAAATTTAAATACAAGAAAACATTCCACCTAAAGGTTACCACTATGTCAGCAGTCTGTGAGGGCAGAAGAGATTTTATTCCCCTTCTTCTGTACAGCTAACAACCGTTAATTAGTGAAGATGAAAAGGTGGCAAAATCCTTTCATTCATCATTCACTAATTCCGTTCATTTATACAGTAATACAACCATGGGGATGCCTATTGTTAACATGCATACAGTATAGTAGAATGTAGTAAAAGTCTACACATCTCTGTCAAAATACCAGGTATGTGATGTAACCAGATGCATTTCAGAGCTTTTTGCACTTTTAATATCACCTATGTACAAGTGAAAAACAAACTGAAATCTTTTAGGGTAGGAAAATAAAATAAAATACTAAAAACCCAACAACTTAAATACTATGGTGCAACATTCTTTTTTTTTTTTCATTTTCTACCGCTTGTTCTGCTTGTTGCGAGTCACAGGGGTTACTGGAGCCTATCCCAGCTGACTTGTGGGCGAAAGGCAGGGGACACTCTGAACATGATGCCTCTAGCACAACAGCCTTGTTAAAAGTTTGTTGAAACATCTTTTGATTTTATTACAACACTCAGTCTTTTTAAAGCAGGAATCTATCAACTTGGTATCTCTTAACTTTATCCACTTTTTTTTTTTCTAAAAATGCTCCAAAATCATTTTATTTGCACATGCATTTCTTGCGCAATGCCCTCCAGATCACCCCACAGATTTTCAATCAGATTCAAGTCTGGTCTCTGGCTGGGTCACTCAAAAATTTTAAAATCTTCCGGTGAAGCCATTCCTTTATTAATGGATCACTGCTGAAAGATGAAGCTCTTCTTCATGTTCAGCTTTCTAGCAGAATCCTGAAGATTTTGTATTGAAAGTTGTAATGGCTCATTATTTCCTCCAACTTATATCTGTCACTGCCATGCTTCACTATTGGCGTGGTGTTTCTTTGCTTATGTGCAGTATTGTTTTTGCACCAAACATATCTTTTTGAAGAAACAGATTTTCCCATTTGCTTTTCAAACATTTTGCCAAGATTGAATGTTTTTCTTTGTAAAAAAAAAATGCTTCCATCTTGCCATCCTTCTCCAAAGCCCAGAAATATGAAAACTATTTGAGATTTTTGTCCTCATGTACTGAATAACCGGTACTTGCCAGGAATTCCTTTAATGTTTAATGATGTCGTTGGCCTCTTGACAGCCTCCAAGACCAGCTTTCTTCTTGTCATTCTTAAACTCAGAGGACAAGGGGCTCTGCCAGTAACCTTTGGCTGAATCCAAAACAAGTAGTGCCCAGTCATTCCAGGAGCTTGTCAAATGAGGTCATGGTATAGGCATCAAAGTGTGACAAACTCCTTACTCCCCTGTAGAGCAGACAAAATCATATAGACCAATCCTTTTTGTGGCTAAACCAGGTGGTGTTGGACATCACTGTCAATTCCATTTCCAGCATTGCACCGTAAATCCATTGGGGATGTCTCAATATGATGCACAACATATTTGTGCATCCTGTCAGGCGAGAGAACACAGCAGCAAAGTGCTGCTGCAGCACGGCTACAACTGTTTTCTGGGTTACTTGGAGATAGTCACATAAACAAGTTAGGCTGGACTGCTGAAATTTGGTGCCTCAGGAGTCAACTCATGTTTCTCTCTAATCAGACACCAGAAAAAAAAACAGATCCTGCCTTGGTCTATACTTTCAGGAGATGAAGGTGGTAGATTTCTTTTCTCTCCTGTCAGTTTGCACAATTGTTTGATCGATATGCCTGCTGTGAGACCACAGAGGGTCTTTGACACTTGCCAATTAATTTAGAGTTGGATGATGGGAGAAATACAAGCATTTTATCTCCTGGTGCAAATTGTGTCAGCGTGGCCCCTATACTGACATTCCTGAGCCTGGAGCACATTCTTCCATGGTAATTACCACAGTGTGTGGAGTTTTGCTCTTTAGCCCATGACATTCTGAATTTCATTTTAACAGGGGTTTGGACCATCTTCCAAGCTCTCTTAAGAACCCATATACAAGGGTTGCACACAACTGGTATACAGGTATGCATGCGCAACAAAAATCAGGAATGTGTAGTGCCACGTGTTATTATGTGCCTTTGTGTACTTGACTGATCTCATGTAACCTCTCCAAATGCTGCTTCTTGCAACTGCAAGAAAAGTCCAAAAAGCAACACACATTCTGTAGCTTCTTTGGCATTTTGACACCTACAAAGACATGGGAACTGGAATTTGAGTTGAAGAAAATACCTTTTTTGGAAAAGTGGCAGTGGCTTGAAGCTAATGATGGGTGCAGAAATGTGATGCAAGAGTTTCTGTTCATATCCACATCTAATAGACAAAACAGGTGTGTCATATAAATGTTTAAAGAATTTAAACCATCCTTTATTTATCAACCATTAAAAGAGCTAGGAGCACACCATTGCAAGCCATTGTTTGGTGTGAAGAAGTTGCCCACTTACCAGATGGCTAGACTGCCTGAATGAAGAGCAGCGGCAAGCTCTGTTTAGTATTTTTCTCTTCGCCTCCCATGAGGCTATACAGGCACATCCCATGTCTTCCTGTTCTGAGGATGTTCCTTTACTGAAGCGGCTAGGGGTAAATGTCAGAGGTGCATATCATTGTTTTGAATTCTGCACAGCATGGCTCACTCCACAAGTGAGGAGTTATATGCCAAATTGCAATCTTCTGAGTTTTGGGGGCTGATTTTTGATGGATCTGAGGACATGACAGAATCTTAGTAGGATATCCTTTATTGTGTCTGTGTACAGCAACCGAAAGTTTACCTCCGACTTTCTTTGACTGATTGATCTGGTAATAACCGAACTACACAGGTCCTAACAGCTGGGTTTGTGACACTTTTGCAGGACACGGGCTTGGATGGCTGGAAAACAAAGTTGGTTGCTGTGTGCACAGACGGGTTGCTGTCAACATTGGTATGCACAGCAACATTGTGGTAAATCTCTGGAAACTGCTGTAGTAGGACACTCCTTTGTGCATGGAACTGGTTACAAGTGCTAACAGTGACTTACTTCCTGTCAAACATGCTTTACTTTGGCAGTATTTTGAAGACCACATCCATTATGTTTCTAAGGGATCAGCTGACCATTGGAGAATGTTATTCATGTCTTCATGACCTCATGGTGGCCATTGGACATTTTGCACTTCTGTTAGATGGTGAAAGCCACTGGTCACACACTGGTGCTGGTGCTGACAGAGACAAGACGAACTTACTCAATGGGTTAATTGAAGAGTTTGAAATCAGATATGACTTCCTCAAGCCATGTGGTAATTTCATATTATTTGATCTTTCAACGTGGCCTCAGAAAATGCCAGACCCCACAGTTTATGAAACACAGCGGTTTGCAGAATTCTCAACAAATATGAGGCCACCTCATAATTTAACAAAGATACCACTGTGACAGAATGGGTGTGTTTAAAGTAGGCAGGAAAACATCTGGGAGCCTCTTCTGTATATGACTTTCTTCAAATAGTAAACACAAGTAACCCAGATGTTTACTCCAATATCAAAAAGGTGGTGAATGCATCTTTTGTCTTGACACTCATGTTCTTAGGTGGATATGTGATTCTTTGCTAGTACAATGGTTGCTTCCACTCTCAATGGACTGTGGCACTGACTCCACGCCAAGGTCTCTGTCGGGAATCCCTCTAGGAAGTGTTCCAAGACAGCCTGCTTGAGTAATTTCTTCTTATCCAAGAGTCTCCTGGCAAACATCCACCTTTCTTTGGTGTCCTGTAGCTGATGTGCAAAAGTTAAGGGATTGTCAAAGGGAACCAACATAGCAGATTGGAATCACTTATGATAATCCGTAGGGGAGCGATCCATGCAGTCCAAGATCTGAGAAGCAACTGCTGGGAGGCTAAGTGCCAATGTCTGAGCCTTCCCACCAGTAGAATCAGCAGGTGCACAGTCCACTCCACTGGAACACACCAGCACTAGTGCTTCAGACACGTCCAGCAAGGTTTGTGAGTCATCTTCTTCTTCATAATCCTCTTCTTCTTTGCCAGAAGGAGCTAGTGTCGATGTCACTGGTGGCATTGATGATTCCAGTAGTCATGTTTGTTGGTGCACCTGGGTCTGTAGGAGCTGTGTATGCCTTCCACTGCATGTGGCGTCTTTCCTTTGCACAGCTACTAGCTCACCCAGCATGAGAGCCAGCATAATCACAGATTGTGCCAGCTGTTCTGGCTGTTGGCAATTCATTGGTGTGCCACTGAGCGTCGTTGGGCGCCTTTATAACAAGTGTCTCGGCTACTACCGAAACAAAGATGAAACTTGGTAAAAGTCTTCATTTTACATCAACTTAAGTATATAGTTCAGCTGTTAACCAAAACAAACTTTTCAGCATCAACCCAGATCTGACCCTCACATCTAAATCTCATACATACCAGTACTCTCACTATAGTCATGCTTCTATAACAGACAGAGAGCAATCTGTTCAATCACAAACCCCTTTCATCAGAAGGATCACTTGCTCTCTCAACCCTTACCTCATCATATCTACATTCACCTCACTTGATACTCAACCCCAAATCCAAAACCCCACAGTTATATTTTTATCTCCTTATTTTAATGTCGCAGAAAAACATTAAAATACTCATGGTCTACCTGGGCTCTGTGTGGCTTGAAGTCAGTATGTTCAATCTGACTAATTTTCAATATTAAATTACAACGGTTGAAGTTGAAGGTCTACCAGATGATAGTCGGACTAGCTATGTTGTGTGGTTTATGGTTTAGAGACAGTGGGGCTGACCAAAAGACATGAAGCTGAAACAGAGATGGCTGAGCTGTGGATGTTGAGCTTTTCACTGAAGTGACCAGAATGGACAGGATTAAGAGAACATTAAAGTGTAGGACTGCTTGGTGGGAAAGAGAGAGACTTGATGTTAAGATGATTTGGACATATTTTTGGGAAAAATGATAGAGAAAAGGATCCTGAGAAAAGAGCTGACAGGCAAGAGGAAAATAGGACAATCAGGATGCAGTGAGAGAGGACATTAACACAGGTGATACAAACAACAGAGACAGACATTGAGAGAAAAGTATCCACTGTAGCAACAGAAACATTTCAAAAAAAGAATAGTTCCTGTAATAATCGATCTTGTTTAACATTCATGATAAAGAATTCACAGTAACTATCAGGAGTGAATGAGTAACCTAACGCCTGTTACTGCTGGTCACACACACTGAAGGAAAGCAGGCACAAAGGTATCTCCAACAGCCAAGTTTCTATGTAGACTCACAAATATCTACATAGTTTTGATTACTGTATGTGCAATGTGCTGCAAAAGGTTCACAGGAGTGAACTGGAGGCCCAGAGACAAGTAGATAGAGTCTGAGCTGGTGTGTGCAGAGAAGACAGACTGCTCCAACAGGTCACAACCTTTTCACTTATAGAAAATAAATTATTAATTTTATTCATTATGTTTAGTTGTTAATTTAAAAAATGGTTCCTACTCAACTTTGGAAAATAATTACTAGTCATAACAATAACCATCAGCCAAGTTTTAAACTTTGCTCTCTCAGTTCTTTGACTGCTGAATGAAGTCATCACAATGTTGTTACATTCTGGCAGAAATCCTTGCGATTTCCATGACTTTTCCCAAAGGAAAGAAACTGCCCTTGTCAAATACAGCAAGGTCCCCTCACGCTTTGATAAAACACTGAGAGAATACTGATAGAAATCTTCCTTTGGATAACAGTCACTCTCCTGAGCCCTAATTTAAGTTTTAAAGGTCATAGACAGAACATGACTGTAAAATTATCAATCTTCCAAAGGCATTGCAGGGTTTACCAACGCTTTTCATAATAAATTAAAGGGGAGAACTCATAATATGTGAAGGGCAGACAAAAACAATGAAAACTGTTTGGAGAAGAACATTTTCTGTTATAAAATATTTGTTATTATGATGTTTGCTAATTAGGCGTAGCCAGATGAAGTCATCTCTCTCAAGAAGGAATTTGTGCATTGCAAATCCAGTGTTATACAATGTCTTGCAGGAATAATATCAGGGGTCTCTGAACAAATTAGCAACAAATTATGCAATTGTATTTCAAGAATTGCCAATTACTTCTGCAATATCTCCTATAATCTCTCTATCTCAACATCAAGTGTGACAAGCTTGAAGTTCTGCTCTGAGACATCAAGCACTACGACAGATGGTGTGGAAAATGTGAAGCTGGAGCAGTGTTTGTGAATTATGGCACTACTGGCACTCAAGCATTTGTAATTCAATGAAAATTATATTGACACAAAGAAAGCACTTTATTTTGATATTTCTAGTAATTTCAGATTTTAAATCTTCTGATTTTAAATCTTTTTTTTTTACACTTGTCAGATTTCTTTTTATGGTATTAGTTACTGGTATTCTGGTATACAGTCTTAATCTTCTGTGACACTTCATTAAATACTACACACCACACCACATGATGCAAAGGCATGCAGTGCCTTTGCTATTTCCTCAGGGAAACTTGCTGAGCATTGGAGGTGTAATAGCAAGAGAATGGAAAATTACATCCAGATTGATTTGCAAGTCCAAAAAGAAAATACCCCAAAACACACCTGTAACAAATGGACAGACTCAAAAAAAAATGTCCATACTTGTGCTTTATGTTCAGCTTTTATTTAGCAATAAAAAAACAAAAAGGTTTCTAGCCCATAGGACTGAGGAGGGACTTTTTGCCGATATGCATATTATATATTGTAATCCATATATATTAACTGATACTACCACTCATGAAGGTAAATGTCACTTTGTCAGTAATGACTTAGAGATGAAGTCGCATGTGTTCCTTTTTTTTTTTTTTTCCAGTACTGGCAAAGCGATAACCATGGAAATAGTTTTGGTTATGCCAAGGCTAGTGTGTTCCTAAAGCAGAGTCTTTCTGTCTAGCATACGTGAGACATCCTTGAAATGAAATGAAAAATTCACTGGGTGGCTGGTGTCTTGCTTTTGAAAGAAACATTATCCAAAACCGGTGTCACAGTTTCACGTATTTAGAAAAGCAATTTAACATGAACCAGCAAAACTGGAATAAAATGTAAATGTTCATGGGAACAGTAATTAATCTTTCAGTCTTTTTGTTTGTGTGCTTGATGAGTTAGCGATGTAATCTAAAACCGAATGAGTCACTTCTCTGCAGACTGACTTTAAGTAATTGACTAAAAGGAGCTGGAAAGATTTGCATCTATTGCAAATTTACTTTGAGATATTCACAGCGAAGTTTAGGCAGTTCATCAATGACTCAGTCTTGCCTCTGTGTGTGGCCTCATGTGAAGACAGGTCATCCTGTTCTCTGTCTAACAGTCTCAGCTTGAATCTTTAACCTAAATTGACAGTCTGCTGTTTCTGTCTTCGCTGAAGACAGCCTGATTGATCGTAGTGAGTTATGGGAGCTCAGACTTGACTAGAATGCACTTGGAACTGCTTTCTTTCTCCTAGTCTTTGGTCGTTGACAAGGTACATTTGGATCACATGTGTTTCTGTCGTATAATATAGCAGCCGTGGAGCCATTATTATAACAAAACATATGCATTCTACATATGTAAGAGTTGTGATACTATGTGAAGACAAAGCTGAAAATTTTTAGATGGGTGTGTAAATTTGCTGGCATACCTCCTCAACTCAGTGCCTCTGCAGTCATACAGCCTACATACCAGTAGTACATGGCAGCGCATTGTGGATTGGGCCACTACTTTAATGTATTGCATTTGAAAATACATTAAATAAGATCATTCTAACTGTTTAAGATTCAAATATGTGGCTTTAGTAAGTTGCTTTTATACACTAAGCACTTCTTTTCAATATTCTTCCTTATCTCAACTACCTCTAAAGAAAGGTAACCTCCTCTGCCAACTTCCTGGGGCCTGGGAGTGGATGTGCCAGCCTTGTTGCCACCACAGACAGCAGATGAAAGAAGATAAAGAATGAATGGATATCTAAGCTAATGAGCACATTAGCATAAAGCCTTCAGTATGGACACAACGGGAAATGTTTATATTCAGAAAAACAGCAAGCTAGTTCAATATGTGCTACTGCCAGGTGGATACAGGCTGTATGGTAATTGCGGACCACATTTGCAAATCAATACACAGATTTGCTGATCTGTTAAGAGACATACCGGTATGTAGGAGAAGAGTTTTGTAAAACAAGACCTGTTTATAGCTTGGAGCAAAATACTTTGACTTTTACCCCAATAATCAGAATTAATTTTACCTCAAGAAAGTAGTGCATCCCTGGGATGCACTTCAAGTGCATCCCAACATGACATTTATGCATTCCAAAAGTAATAATAGAATAGACGGTAGAAGCATAGGCAAGGACTGAGTTTGCCAATGTTACAATGTCAAAACTAAACAAACTGTTCTTTTTAATGATTTTATTAATGACAACGTCATAACTGTTTAAGTTTTTTTTTTTAAAAGAGTAAAATTATATATTAGTTTTATCAAAACATTAAAGCCTGGTTGTCATTTAAAAAACAGTTTTAGAATTAAAGAAAAATTTAACTTTTTTTTTTTCACTTTTTCTTTTCACTCAAGACTATTCTTTCCCTTTCATTCATACATTCTCCTGTGGACACTGCACCATGCTGACAGAGCCTTCGCCACACATATTTCAGTAATATCTGTCTCTTTTTCTTCATTAACTTTTGATTGTTTTTTATTCAAGAAAGCACTCACTGTCACTTGGTTTTTCTCCAACTTTTTAAAAATCTTTTTCAGAGGTATGGTGATAATCAATCAACCTTTATTTGTATAGCACTTAATCACATCATCAGACACTTCGAAGCGCTTTAACAGACAGAGAAACCCAACAGGACTCTCCAAGCTTATGTTTGCTCTGGAGGATTTAACTAACTCCCAGCTCTCACTGCAGCGTGTAAAACGAGCAGACGTCGTGTTGTCGTTTGGTCAATTTTACAGTAATAAGGCAGAATCACGCAGGTGAGTCTCGTGACAAGAAACACGCGCGAGTTACTCGTACCAGATCAAAACATAATGGCGATTTCCAGGTTCAAAAGTTAAGTGGAGAAACTGAAAAATTGTGAATATACTGTATTTTTTGAATAGAAGTGCATTTTAAAGCTTGCTTCCCAGGGACGCACGCTGTCTGATGATCGTGCATCCCTGTCAAAAAATGTGCGTCAAAGAGGCAAAGACGCACGCAATCGAGAACACTGAATAATAGATCTCCACACACACATTCATAAATAATTCTTTTGTTCTTTTCTATTGACTTGATAAGTATGTACAGTATTTAAATAATTTTTTAGGTATATAGAAATTTACAATTAAAATTTACGACCTAATTACGCACACACATTGATTCTGAGAAAACATGCATTTAAAGAAATTATGTTTCAAATATTGATGCAGTTTCATCACCATTCATCTTCATTTGAATATAGCTCACATACTGAGCAAAGACTATATATTTGCAATGGGTTTTAAATATGCATTGCCTTATTGTGTGACAAGCTGCCTCACTGTAATGCTCTGATGTTTTCTACATGCATCACAGTGGACCGCCGTATGTAATACCCACTTCAAAGTGTAAGTGATTTTCTCTCCTCACTTTTGTTGCTTCCAGCGTTATCTGATGTGCTTGACAGGGCTCCAGGATGGTGAGGCGTTCCATTATGAAAAGACGGAGGCAGCGTTGGGCCAGAATGTTGTGATACCCTGAGAACAATACCAAGGCACAGATTTTTCAATTTTGAATGAAGTGAGACTAGAAATGGAAATAGGAAGCTGGCTCTGTACAGCTCATGATTTGGACATTTGGGACAAACGTCACCATCCAGATTAAAAACAAATCAATGGCTTCCTGTCTACACCTTTGAGGGGATATGAAAAGGGACAGTTTATCTGTATTTAAAACAATTACAAGCTTTTCTCTGGGCTTTTTCTCTGGGAGAGAAAGCTAAAAAATCAAATTTGAGAAAAAGACAAATACATGCAAAGCCATGCTGAAATACCACAGCTAGACACAGCAGTCTTCAGGGGATTTGACATTTGGATGATGTGCAGTAACTTTTTTTATGTAGTCATGTATTCCGTGTTGCTCCTGATTATATCGAAGCGCTTCTCCTAGTCCAGTCTCCGCCGTTATTTACTTTTGAGTAAATGATGAAGTATATGTACAAATTTCATGACCGTACAATGTCTACATTGGGGTTTATTTTGTCATAAGACTTTTACTTTTCTCTGTGGTCCATTGTTCTTTCCTGATCAGCCACAAAATTGTTAAATGAAGCAGATGCAACATACGAGCAGCAAGAAAACAGAAGCGATGTTATGAAAATATTTGCAGGTGGTGATTTTTTTTGTTTGCCACATGTTCTCTCTCTCTATTAGATGTTAAAAGGACAAGTAATATGGATACAAACTGGTGGGTTTCATGCTGGATAAAATGTCATCACTCCGTATTAGACTTCACTCAATGAACATCATAATGATTTGATTAAGTCTGACTTCAAATCCTATAGCGCCTGCACCAACTTTTGAATGTGAAATCTATTAATTTGCTGTATGATCTTGTTGTGCCGTAGAACGAGAAGCTGTTGTCATAGAATTAGATCTGCTGTGCTCCCGTGGGTGTATGATATACGCACAAGGCTTTACAAACTGACGTTCCACACAGGAAACAAAAGCATAAAAAGTTTATCGCTGGAGTTCTAACATCAGCCACAAACATAAGGACAGGTGCGCTTCTTCATTTCTTTACTGCTATTTCTCTCTTTGTACCACATTTAATTTCAGAATTTCCTCAGGGCTGGATTAACCATCTAGCAGAGGGCCTGCGAGACCGAATAACTTAATAAACCTCACCAGACCAGAGAGCTGATACCTGACTTTTGTAATTGTAGTGTAGCTTGCTCAATTTTAATTTTAATTAGCTGAAAGGAATGATTCAAAGGATTTTGAAGCATCCGCTAATTTCATGAGTATGTACCATTATCTGTGAGTAAATTGGGAGCTATGGAAAATCAAGAGCAGAACTCAATTATTTGTTATAAATGAATTTCCCAATGGAATTTAAAAAAAAAAACTAAGCTGAAATAAAACAGCATTCAACATTTTAAAGCATATATGTAACAACCAAACTGCACGCTGTTCTGCCCCCACTGGTGGTACAGATACTGTAGGTGCAGAGCTGCGAGTGGGCTGCACTTATGTAGATAAATATTCCCCAGTTGCCTGTGTATGCAGAGAGTCTGAGCACGTAACAAATGAAAGAATACAAACCAACGTCACAAGCCTCTTCCTGTTCTGAATTTCTATCTGCTTTCAAACCACAAGAGAAAAAACACTCGGCAGAGCAGCAGCATTATTTCTGAATAGTGGCATGGCTATAGAGCACTGTCTGTTGGACAGACTGGAGTAGTACATCCCACTGAAGGTTTGGACAATGTACAATATTGATGCAAAATTTCAATTTTTTTGTTTGTTTGCTTGTTTGTTTGTTTGTTTGTTTGTTTGACAGAAGTGACGCTAACTTAACTGTCCTCATTGAAAGAACACTTACACATACGACAGATCACTAGATTTACAATTCAAGGATTTTCCTTTGCTTTACAAACCAGGAATGAGCTCATTGCCTTATTTTACTTTCTGATTATGCGCAACGTAAGCCAACCTGGTCATTGATGTATTATTATCCACTGGGTATTTTAAAGTGTTGTGCTGCATTATTGATATTTCCTATGGAGAAGCTGAACTGCCACGGGTTGTTACTGCACCTGGTATAGAAATAGTTACAGCACATTATTCCAAAGCAAACTATATGGGCTACATATGATATATATGCAAACAATCGGGTATTTCCATTCCAAAAAGTTATTGTATATTTACTCCAACAACTGCAAGGATCAGGAAATAAACCTGATCCTCTGGTCCACAAAAGATCTGCAAAAGTAAGTTATGATCATACAGCATTCAGATCAATGAGGAATGAGTCTGTGCTACATACAGTGCATCCAGAGGTCAATTCATTGACAATCCAGTCGAGAGCTGAGTTTGAGAGAAAACTCTGACTGATGCAACCCCAAGTGTGTGTGCAGGAAATACAAGAGAAAGTAATAATTTCTGATATTTCACAGTTAATTGGTCCATGTGTCCATTTCCTCAGGGTAGACGATTCTTTTTAGGTACAAATCTTGTTTCAAGGTATTTAACTTTCTATGGTTGAGGTCCGGCCAGTTGAGAAGAGAGCAGCATTGCACAAAAATATTATCGGTATCTGCTGAGTTTCACTGGTCAATACATACAAACATAACTTTAGCTGCTGCTGTTCAAAAACAGTATGCTTCTTAGATATTGAAAATGCACAGAGTCACGCAGTGTGTCTGTGTTCATTTCCCCCATGTTGGTATTGATCCCTATGTTTGTCTACCTCCACAGAAAACAAATTATTAAGCAAAAGGAAGAACCGATACCCTTCTATTCAAGCATCCGCTACCTACTTGCTCTTATTCAGGGTCATGCACCGGGCAACCACGACTGACAGACGATGAAACTGTGGATCCAATGGATGCACATGGCACAGAAAAGCTGCACACTTTTCTGGATGCAGGTAACTTTCTGCCAATGCATCAGTCAATACTTGTGTTCTCTCTGTGGGATGGATGTCCCATACTGACATCAATCAAAACCCAAAAAAAATAAACAGCGGCACGACAGTCAGATTTCAGTAAATGTAGGCTGTATTTGTTTATCTGGGATGGCTGCTTTGCTTGTGTGAATAAAATGTGCATATTGTTTGATTTCCCTTTAAAATTCCTGGAACGTTTCACACAACATTTTTAAAAAAAGAAAATCTGATATCATACACAGGCATGTGTGCGGGTTTCACTTCTTTGAAGACGCCTTTTACGGTTATCTGACACTGTAATGAACAAACATTTTATTTGCATAAAAACAACTGTTGGAACTTATTTATGTCCTGTGGCCTTCAAAGAGCTGCTATCCATTTGAAATGAGATTTTCCTGCTCAGAAGCCCAACAACTTCTTCTGATGTAACGTTTTAATGCTGACGTTGGTAATTTGCCTCCCAGGTTCAAACCAACGCTACATGTTGTCCACATCCAGTTTTCAGTTTCCAAAATAGGGCTCAAACTGCCAACCGCATGTGCTAAACGGCTGACAAATATTACAAACACACTGGATACCATCTAAGACATAAGAAACAGGTAATATGGGAATTAATGGAGAGTAACAACAAAATAGTTTCTCAAATGCTTGAAGGATTTCCTGGTTGTATTCTTATTTTATCTTCCCCCTCCAACACACACGCACACACACACACACACACACACATACACACACACACACACACACACACGCACACGCACACACTGTCACAGTAACAAAACCACAACGTACTGTTTGTATGAAAGATATCAGTTATTTGCACATCTCGGAACTGAATAAGTTGTGCAACCACTACAAGCCCAGAAACCAGGAAGGACTTCTTTTTTTATTTCCATCATTACTTGATATTTTTGTATATTTTTGTATTTTTTTACGTTACAAAATCTTATGAACAGTTGTCATCTTCAGCCAACTGTGACACGATTGCATCTCACTGACGTCATGTGCTTCCTGTTTGTCACTGCAGAACAGCCCCTTTTCTTAAGCAGTGAAGGAAGGGATTAACTAAGACAAACTAAAAACACATTACAGTATAACTCACCTCACAGACTGAAACCTGTGATGCCTCATAGTCTGACACAGTAGTCCATTTTGTGTACAACGTTGGATTATGTCAGGTAGGAACTCTTAGAACTGTTAAAACAATATTTAGAAACAACAGTCAGGTTATAATCAGAATTTAGGCACTGTGTGTCATATAAATACGTGTGTACTTTCTCATTTTAATAAGTATCTAGACATAACCTTGTTTTAATGTTACAGTAATACATTCATTATGTACAGTAAATTTGATTGAAGAAAACACTGTGAGTACAGCAAGACCAATGAATTTTATTGTGAAGTTTGTTGGTATTATTGAAATTGTCAAACTATTTATTTCCATTTAAAAAGAAATCATTCTTAGGTGCTGTTACACCTAACGCTATTGATTACTGGATTCTAATGTACCAATAATTGTAATTCGAATCTAATCAGTAGTATTTTTATTTTAAAATATTTGGAATGACCTTAACTTTCATCAGTGAATGCACGTTTATTATTTTTGTCTTTTAACCTTTTTGCTTATTATTGATATTTGCGGAATGAACTTTCAATATTACTAACGGCAGATAAGAAGTCCAAAATTCCCCACACAAATTATGAAAACTTATCTCTTTTGGGTTTGTGTTGAAGAATTTCAAACATTGATGATTGTGAATTTGTGTTTTCTTTTAGAGTGTTTTGTTCATCTGACAAGTTTGGGCTTGTTATCTGTGTCTCTACTACTCTCAATCTGTCTCAATGTTGTCTTCTGCATCCGACAACGAGCCATTCTGCTCAGAGGTATATGGACACATGAAACGTCGGTTTATTTGTGTAAATGTGGCCAGTATTGATTATAATTGGAATTTACATTTTTTACAAGAACCACCTGTTGTCCTACAAATATGTTAAATTGCTATTGCTATTATTTATTTACACAGACACAAATGGTTCCCCGGAGCCTCGCACTTATCGCAGAAAAAGGTATGATTTGTACATATTCTTTTTGTTTACCCGTCATCATTTAGTGCAAAACATTTTACCATGTAAAAAGTAGTACAGTAATTTTTCTCATTCCATTACTTTTCTTTCTTTCCATTCTTTTATAACATGACATCTCGATGCAAAAACAAAATAGTGGAATTGGTCTCTTATGTTTTGTTCAAGCCTGTCACAGAATCAAATATATATTATTTTCATAAACTCAGTCAGCCTGAGCAGCAGGAAAATCTACAAGATCATCATGAGCAACAGGAAAATCCAATCTATGGCAATATCAGCACAGATGAGGGAGGTAAGCTGTATGCATTGTCACATTTGAAATACTGCAATGGGAAAGTCATTTGCTACCTTTGATGTCTCGATACGGGATATTCTTTTATATAATAATTATTGTTTCCCACGTACCTCTGTATTTTTAAAAACTACCTTGTAGCCATGTGAAACATTATAAAGGGTAGTTGGAAGAAGGCGCTAATTCCATTTCATGCATGTTGAACAATGATGATCGTAGTCGTCTCGTCTTCATCTACTCATCAGAAGTATGGGTAGCGGGTGTTATTGGAGTCTATCCCATCTGGCTATGGGCAGATGCAGGGTGCACCCCGAATGAGACACCAGCTCATCACAGGGCTGATTTATTATTATTATTATTATTATTATTATTATTATTATTATTATTATTATTATTATTATTATTATTATTATTATTATTATTATTATTATTATTATTTTATTATTGTTTTATTATTATATTGTTTTTTATTATTATTATTATTATTATTATTATTATTATTATTATTATTATTATTATTATTATTATTATTATTATTATTATTATTATTATTATTGTGTGGGGCCTTTCTTAAAAAAATGAATCTAAAAGTGCAAAATGTGTTCCTAATTTGGTTTAGTTGTGTCTAAATTAGAATATAAACTAATAGCTGTTCATACTTTTCAGGGTCTGTGGATTTTTGCTATGAGATGATGAAGCACACAGGAGTCTGTGTGACGGTAAGAGCTATAGCGGTATAATATCTCTATGGAAGAGTTCATGCATTGTTTTCTTTATTAAATTTTCACGTATGTGGCAGTGTCATGTAAGCATGTATAGGGAAATATAATATATAATAGGTCATATAATGGTACTGAATTATTAACAGCATTATATTTTATCACACTGGGGACTAGAGAATTATTGAAGAAAATATAAATAAAAACCCGAGCATGCTTTTGGGTCATTTTTCATCTAATTATCTGACTAATAGCAGATGTCTTTTCCTAAAATGCAAACTAGGATAGTGTAATTTTTTAACCTGTTGCATGTCAAATACATGGGAATATATGCGGTGAACATACAGTAAAGTCACTTAAGTTTACAAGCAAAAATTGGCTGTTATGTAACTAAAGCTGCAATCAGAGTGAAACCATTTGCATCAATGCATTTGAATGCTGTGAACTCTAGGTCAGCACCGGATTTGTTTTTCCATTCACACTAAAAATAAAAATGCATTCGTGCATTTCATGTAATGTACACACGCTCTAACAGATTTGGTCTCATACCGGAAGGCAACTGACATTGTGGTCAACGAGACTGTGAACTGATGAGCGTGTTAAAAATCTCATGATCTAAAAATAAATTACATCTACAGAAATGCATGAGGACATGAAGATGCAGGTTTTCTACCTACAATTAAAAATACTGTATGAATAAAATGGTGCTGAAGTAATTTTGAGTTTAACACCTGCAAAACTAAATTGTACCAACAAATGTATTCATATCCATTCCCTGAAAAGTCTTTAGAGCCTGACTTGAATTATGCCTCGCTGGACCTGAAGGTGGCAAATAAGGGCAAGAAAAAGCATCGCCATCAGCAAGGCCACACTCAGGGACGGAACAAACTGCTAGATCAGCTGCCGGTCCACCTCGCCCCCCCTGTGAATTTTTTCTTTGAAGTGGAAACAGACATGGACCCTCAACTGCCTTCCAGGAACGCAAGCACCGGAGTTTCACACAGCAGCATCTACCTGAACAGCCAACAGATAGCTCAAGAAACAGAGGACACGGAAAGGGAAAGGGGTATGAATGGTGAAACGGAGAGCAAATGGATGGGAGAGCGAGAAAGTGAGGAAAGAAAAGCTTATAGTAATGGGAGTGTGTGTACATGGCTGTCAGACGCAGATGCCATTCAGAGTGACTCGGATCATTTCATCAGCAGTTTTAGCCATCATGGTGTCCAATAAGATTAGGCAGAGCTGAATACACTCCTTAAAAACTCAATAAAAATCCATTATTACACCTGAAATTGTTGTATGCAGCAAGCTTTACACAGTATAGCAATTTCCACTGTGAAAAAACCCCCCCAGCTCTCTCAGTCTATCACAAAAGGTGTACCTTTCTGTGCAGCGGATGTCACAAACACAGGATACAAAAAGAAACTGTGTGACATTTAGAGGTCAAATGGCCATGTGGACTTTTTTTTTTTTCAAGAAGGGGAAAATATCATTGTCACAGGATGATTTCTCTGTGTTTTGATGTCTCGCGCTGAGACATCAACAGATATTTCATAGAAAGGTGAAAAGAAAAGAAAAACCTTTACATCTGTTTTCTGCTGCAGCTTTGAAATGTTACACCTTCTTTAATACTGTACGTACAGTTTCCTGAGCACACATGAACCTCCTTTTCCGTCATGCTTTAACTGACAAAAAAGTAGCTTAGTGATTAAATTAAAGCCAATGAATTAAAAAAAACACACAAAAAAACGTGTAATATATATACAGTATATCTTTCCCCCGTGGACATGTATAAATGTCACCTACAGATGATTTACTGTGTCAAAGATCTGATAACGCTCATTGGCTGTATAATCCACTGCAGTGCTACTACTTAGCTGTACTTATGAGCTAATGTTCCATCTGCTTAAATGATTATTTCCCTCTGTATGATTCCCACTGGAGGGGAGGGGAGTATAATTAACTGCTCTCTATTCAGCACAGAGGAGTGACGTCAGCAGTCAGAGGGCTGCAGCCCGCTGAGTGACTGTGGACAGCTTTTCGATAGCTGACTGTGGCCTACTTCCCCTATGGATTAATTTTTGTCCACAGGCATTTTGGATATAACTATTGCAGACATACAGGAGATGGAAAAAGCGTAAAAGGACAAACAGCAGGGTGCTATTTGCAACGGTCAAATATTGGTGAAAAGTTTTTTTTGCATATCTGTGCTTCTAAAGTACCTCACATTGCTTCACATTTCTCTTGGTAATGTTCTATTTAATAATAATTTTATCATATGTAAAGAAGAAATCAACTAGATTTTGAAAAGGCGTTCTTTTTCCCATGTATTTCTACATTGTGAGTCAGTTCATAACATTTTCAGATTGGTTGTTTTGGATGATATAATAAAGGGGGCTTTTTTTTTATCAGGCTCAAACACAGCAAAGGATTACATTTTCTTGTGATGGCAGATGTCTGAATTATGACAAGCAAAAGGATCATGATTTCCCTTCACTTTCCCCCGTTTGTTCAAAGTGATGGGGGACTAAATCCCCAAAGCTAATTTGAGCCTTCAGCAGTCTGAGTTAGACAAATGGGTAACTTCTAACATTAATATCATTGTTCTGTCCGTTTCCTGAGCTGCAGCAGATAGATAGTAAAACAAAGAGGGAAGTCTGTACTAAACAGATTTGATTTGTCAAACTCATCACTTTTATAACAATTTTACTTTTAGCACAAATGTTCTCTCATCAGCTTACCCTGACATGCATTAGGAAGGGATTTTTGTCTTCTCCATGGTGAACAAAAGAAATGACTACAGCAAGCAAAAAAACCCACAACTGTTTCAACGATGTCAGGAGAGGATGCATAAATAGGGAATTTTAAATGTAATTTTATTATATTCAAGCTTACTATGTGTTATTTACCCTCTTCTTCAAATGGAGGGGATGAAGTTGGGTGACTTTTGTCAGGTGACCTTACTTGTCTTAGTTCCAGTTCTTTGGAGTGGTTTAGATATCAGAACCATTGGGTCAGGTTTAGGCAACAGATCTACTGTGTTAGGCCAAGAAGACAAAGATTGGGTTTAATATGTTACACATGTCCACGATGCAACGGCGACGTGTCCGGAGTGTACCCCGCCTCTTGCCCGTAGTCAGCTGGTATAGGCTGCAGTGCATTGGCAAAGCTGAATGAGCGTCTGTAGACGACACAATTACGTTCATCTCGTCTGCAAGAAATTGTCTTATTACACATTTTTAAAATTCAAGTTTTTTTCGTCTTGAAATGTTTTTACAAACCTATGTGGTGCTCAGAGAGATTATTGTGTGTAGCTTACATATTCAGGGTACAGTTCCATACCTCTAAATTTTGAAGAATATCATTCACTTGAAAATTTGTCAAACGACTAAAAACCACATCTATCTTCTTTAGTCTTCAAAGGACTTATATCAGCTTACCTTAAGAGTTTTTATCAAGGATTTATAAACCTTTCGAGTACATTCCAGTATTGCACACTGAATTATAGAACACCCAAGTACTAAACACCTAGACTTGAGGTCAGAGAACACCAAAGTGAAAATATAGTTAGGGATTAGAGTTAGAGGTAAACACCATGTCAGAAGCAGTCTGTCTCACCAGGAGTTTACAAATGAGCCCTTTGCTGCACTGGTTCTTGTAATAACAAACTCCCTCTCGCTACAGCATAGCTAAATCCCCTGGGGAAAGACATACTGTACACCTGATCATATTACCACGCCGTTGCTGTTCCTCCACTCCAATCATAAAGAAGCTGTTCTGGAACTGTTTCTACCTCCTGAGGTTCCACAGAGGTGGAATAAACTGACAACCCATTATACCTCCATTGGGTTAAAAACGTTGGGATGTAATAAAGGATGAATTAAATGTGCAAAAGCTAAAGTTTTACTGTCTATTGATTGTTTTTTTTCTCTCCTATTAAAGTATAACTCATGCATATGTCTAATATCATTAATTATAGACTGAGTGATGTCTGACTTTCAATGTTTTCTTATGGGGTAATGGCTACTCTGACTGGAACATGCTCATGTCTTTATGGAGAGCTAGTTGTTACTATGGCCAATAGTTCCCTCCTGTGGCGTGAATTCACGTTCAGGCTAATTTAACTACTGTGCAGGCTCCTCAGGCAGGTCAGGCATGGATGGTGAGCATTATTGTTAATGAAAACCTTCCTTTTTAAAATCAATTTATAGCATTAAATTCTTATGATTTGCATTCACCAAACCTCTCCTTGAGTTAGACAGTTGCTCTGAAAAGCACTTTTAATCTTAAAATATTATATGATCTAAATGTCAGATCTATATGTCATAAAATTCACTTTTAGGGCTTCTGTGCATTAATTTGTCACACTACTTCTACCTTTATGCTTGTCCATGACTGGAATGTGAACATTAAACAAATAGGTTCCAATATTTCAAAAAGGCATACTATTGGTGTTGTCTATTAATAACCCACCTTTAATTACATTGATTTGTAAAGTTTGAACATGTCCCGTTTCAAGAGTTTTGTGAATACTAATGTTAAAGGATAAATTGCAACTACAAAACAGGGATGATAGTAAGATTTTGCAAATAATACCATAACCTTTGGGCAAAAATTATGATATAACATTCTTATAGGATCACACACCAAAGTCTAAACTCGTTCTGAGTAAATTTCCCAGTCCGATGATCCAGAGTGTTAAATTTATAGGACAACATATAAAGAAATTTTCAAATGTGAGATTACATAATAATACAACTAGAATCATATACAGTAATTGAATCTATGTTGATTTACTTAGAATCTTCTAAAGACACTGAGATAGATCCTGTAAATAAAAAGCCATTAGTGAACTGTTGTCTTTTGTAATTACCGTGTTATGAAAATAATAATGCTGCTACTGTGGGCATTACAAGTTAATTTTTTACCATTCATCATGTCACCATGAGTTCATGAGACACTAAATCAATGCAGCGCGTTGAACGCTAAAACGTGCAGTGTTGCAAACCGGAAGTAGGTTGTTTTTTTTTTTGCAACAGAGTGAAGACTCCGTAAAGGAATATACGATCTTTGTTTAAAAAAAAAAACATGGCGGCCCTCATGTGAAAGTCATGCCGCTTCTATTTACTGAATCTGTTCGTGTTTAACTGCGATTAGCGACACATTTGTGTTGGCATGTAAATTAACACATTCCAGAATTGTCCTTTTATTCATCTCGGCAAGAATCGGGGAAACCTTAACATATTGTTTTAACTGGTAGCATTTTGAGCTAGCCAGTAGCAAAATACAGGTGAAATCACAATGGATCCCGGCCAACAACTGAGAAATGTAAGACACACTAATATCTACATCATTATATGGACTCGATATGGAACAATAAGTCGTTTAAGTCTGAATGTTTGTGTCTTTCACAGCTGCGGGATTTTCTTCTGGTTTACAACCGAATGACAGAAGTTTGCTTCAATCGATGCTCCAGTAACTTCAACTACAGAAACCTCACCATGGACGAGGTGGGAGCTATTTTAATCTTAAATACCAGATTATTAATTGATACCAGATAATTAATTAATACCAGATAATTAATTTTTTCAATTGAATTTGCAAGTTGTGTAAGAACGTCCAATGAATGCAACTGTTTTTTCGTGGGTTCATCTGCTTTTCCATAACTGATATTGGTGTCCATAGAGAACGTATTGAATAAGTCAATACATTGGAACATCACATCCTTATATTATCTGAGTGCTTAATGGTTAACGTTTTCAGTGTCATTCTGTGGATTTAATAGGAGGCCTAGTCCAAGTTTTAACAATCACTCTGAACTTGGGAGTTGTTCGAGCCTTCTTAAATTGTGAAGAATCTCCTCGTTATTGACAATCGCTGTCTTTTCAGGAGCGCTGTTTGGACAGCTGCGCGGGGAAGCTGATCCGGTCGAATCACCGCCTGATGGGCACCTATGTCCAGCTGATGCCAAAGATGGTTCAGCGTCGTATGGAGGAGATGGAGAGCAAGGCGTCACAAGTTGCAATGGCGACAGAGCCTGCTACCTCTGTGGACGTTGCCCCTCTTGCCACCGAAAGTGCAGTAGATTTACAAAGCCCCGTCACTCCACCTACACAACTACCTGTGGCATTAACTCCCTCAGTGAATGATGTCAGTCCAGAGGTCTTTGGCTCGCTCGTAACACCAGCAGGACCAGATACTCCACTTGATCCTCGCCCTCAAGTGTCCAATTCCACAACAACTTCAGAAGTCAACATACCAGCTGTCACAGTGCCTCAAAATGGGCCTGAGGTGTGACGGCACATCCCTCAGTACTTAATGAAGATGGCAGTGGACCATCTTGTGCAACAGGCTCTCCTCAGTCACAAATAACTGTTGCCCAAATTGAACTGGAGCACTCGGTTCCTACGCTTCTGCCATAGAAACCAGCAACCTTATCTGAAGACATGCCCACTCCACAACACAGCGTCCACAGAGAGCCTGTCAACTCGGAAGAAAGATCCACAACTTCCCCTGAAGCCAAGCCAGTGATGATGCCTATGAAACATGACGTGACTGGATGATCAGACTGTCTCTGACTCCCACCACTAACATCCCACATGATGGATGACTCATCAAAAGTAGATCCAGGGAGAGAGAATGTATGTTCAGCTTCTTATACACGTGTTTTCAACTTCTCATACATTATAACAAAAATTGTCATTTTATCATGTCTTACTTTACAAATTGGATGATGTTGTGAGAGATAGAAAACAAGGAAGTTGTTGTGTCTCATAACAAAAGATATTTCCAGTCAGCTCTCGGACCTCAGTTGTCTGGAGCCCGGTGACCAAATGATCCCGTCGGGAGAACCAGTTACTTTGATAGTAACTGATTGGGTCTTTGTCTTTAGATTAAATGAGACTGTTCTTTACTTTTGTGTCTGTCTTTTTTTATGCTGCAATGACAACCTTTTGTATTTATTGTTTGCAAACATAAATGGAAAAACAAATATACTGTATAATAAATACTTCAGATATTAATCTTATTATCCGTAATGGTTGGTTCATTTCCAATAAACTTAGGGGGGAAGATGTTTACTGGGCCAAAACGCAGCCCATTTCAATTTTGGTGTTGATGTAGATAAAAGGCCAGGTCCAAGGTGTTTTAAAAATTAATGAGGATGGGGCTTATTCTAACATTTCATGGAAGCAAATAAACATTAGGGTGATGATTTTATAATATCTTAATACTTGAGCTGCTGTTAACATGATTTTTTCCACCTTGAATCCAAACAAAAACTAGAACCAAGGCAGTCAGAGACTGCAACACCCCTGAATTCAAAGGTTTACCCTGAACTGCTTAAATAGATCAAAGTACTAGCTTTGATCTATGGTCTTACTAACACTGGCCTTCTCCCTCATCTTTCTGTCTTATCTGGTTCCTGAGTGTACAAAAGTTGAAATTTGACCTTGACCTAGTTTTGTCTAGGTTAAGGTCATCATCTCATTTTCATCCCTTTTGTCGCCCGAGTAATGTGGTTTTTGTTAAAGCTTTCTATCTGTAACGGTTGTGAAGATATTTGGTGGAAGAACGAATGGATGAACACACAAACAATGACAATTACAATACATCCCCTTTGCGGGATGTAAAAAATGGTCAAGTGAATGGCAAGAAAATCATATTAATTGAAAAAAAAAATCCTTAAACTAGGGAATGATAAAAAAATTCAAATATTAAGGTTAATGGGTGATGTCAAGAATATAAATATAAAAGACTATAAAAACGACCATTTAGGTTTGACTGACAGATATTTTTGTTCTGTTCATTTTTGAGGGAAATTCTGTGAATGTATATTTTCTTCTGCAATCAAAATAAAGATAACTAATGCTTGGATAATTCATCAGGTCCCACTCTATGTGTGTATCTGCATCCAGATCTGGGAGAGTTAGATATTTGGACGGGGTACTGGCTTGCAGACAGTCCAGTAATAGAGTTGGGTCAAAACTTAGTTCTGCCACCGTAGCTGAGATTATGCTAATTCAGTCAAGTGGACTTAATATATCTGCTGGGCATCAGTTCTATGCAAGTTGAATAATTGATTCTGCCTTTATGGAAATACAGTGATTGATATATTGATGATAAACACACAATTCCAAGTGCTAGGTAACCAGGGTCAAACAATTTGTTGCTATTACTTGTATCATATTGGCATGAGTGAGATCTGAGTACCGGTAAACTGACATCATTATGATGTCATGATAGTGTGTGCTTTCCCAGGGGGCAACGATGCAATGAATGATCATGACAATGAATTTATTTTCTATCAGTAAAAATAACAGTTAAAGATGAAAACACAGAAATATTCTTTACTTAGCACCAAAGCAGTTCATGAATACAGTACATTCTACTGTACTGAATCCAGTAATAAGAAAAGACATGAAACAGCAAAAGCAAAATTACTTATCGGCACCAATCATTGGTCATCTTATTTTTTTGCATCTATGATTTTTGTATAGAATTTTTTTGGTGTGATTCGCATTGATTAACTACTATTTTCTACTGGGATATGTATTCAACAGTAATGCCTCATACATAACAGAGTTCAGCATTGTTGTCCAATGAAAGGCAAATCCATAAATAAATATATTAAATCCAATATGATGAGCCCAGAAAAAGCTATTAAATCTCAAAAGTAACTCCTAACTACAATTGTCAGGTCATAGTACTGTAGATGAAAATCTACAGTACTGTCCCTCCTTGCCTTTCACTGTCCGGCCGCATGGCGTTGCGTTGTGGCGTTTTATCCAGCGGGGGGCGCTGTTGGGCGTCCCGGAGCGGCCCGGCCGGCCTCAGCTCCTGTCGCTCCTCACCAGTAGCCCACATCAGTCCTCAGGAGCGGGGCGTGGACTCAACACGACTGTTCCCGGCTCCAAACTTTGAGAAGACGATCGACTTTCTTGAGGAGAAAAGAAACCGCGAAGGAACGGACCGAGTCGCAGCTGGTAAGAAGTTTGAGACCACTTTTTTTATTTTTTATTTTTTGAATGTTTGTTTTTAATGTTCCCGGGACGTGGATCTCCCACTTGAAGTTTGACGTTTTAACAATAGATTTCACAGTCATCCAATAGGCCAGCCCATTCGATCTGACGGGAGAAGATGAAGCCAAAGGGAAATGTGGGAATCTACTTCATTTCATTACTTCAAGCCGTGTGACTTTTCGGGGTTTTTTTTTTTTTAAATGTCCTGTTTACTTCACAATCAGTGTAAAACTGAGATGGGCTCAGGAGATAGTCATATGTTGACTGCTCAGTATAATGAAAGATGGTTTGTGTTGAAAAATAATACACTCTCCTTGTTTAGAATATTTGCTTGGGGAGGAAAAAACACATTCTGTCTCTTTAATAAGGACTTTTTGTTTCTCTAAACAGGCTACATGTCCCTGATCTCAAATATTACAGGGAGAGCAAACAGTAAAAAGAGGCAGCCTGCAGTGTAAGCATGGATGACATCTTCACTCAGTGTCGAGAAGGAAATTCTGTGGCTGTTCGTCTGTGGTTGGACAACACAGAGAATGATCTCAACTTGGGGTAAGTTCTCTCCACATTCATTCAAATGCATAAAACAATTGAGTTTTATCTTCTCTTCTAACGATCGGGGTCGGCTTTATACTTCAAACTTACTGTATTTGGTCTGCTGGCTGAGGGGATCCTAGTGCGTCTGTGCTTGTGCATATAAAGTGATCCTTGGCACTTCAGAGGTGGTCAAATAGTTTCCATATTGTGCAACTCCAAATGCTGCTGAGCAGCATCTCCCAGCTTTGGTAATTTCAGTCCATTTCTTCCCATTTTTGTCTTGGTTTTCCATCCTTATGATGTCATTCGTCGAGAACTGGGTCTATAAAAGAAGTGCGTGATTTGGGGAGTCGCTCTGTGTGAGCACAGATGACTCAGAATGTAGAGGAATATGTAATAAAGTGTCATTCTACCAAAAAGTACAGCCTCACTTTTTATAGCTAAGTTGATTGATATAAAAACAAAACCAACACAATTATCAGATTTAATTTGAATATTTAAAGTTTCATACGTTAAAGATGTCATTGTGTGCACTTGGAATGTTCTGAGACATGTTGTGTGTTAAAACTCATTATAAATCAATCACATATACATGGTGTTAATCTGTTTCAAGAGCTGCAGTTCATTATTTCATGTGGGCTTCACTGGGCGCTTCTGCCTGTTTAGATAATTTCCTCTCTGGAAATGAGCTTGAAGACCTCACCGCTAAAGACCTTGATTATCTCATTCTTGGGACAGGCCATATATGTGCAGTATGTTGACGTTGACTTTGAGAGCTGCGGAGCTTCCAGCCAACCACACAACAGCGAAGGCCATTTCCTCTGTTCAGCTCCATACAGGGACAGGGCCCTCGCTGACTGAGCCTCTCAGGCAGTCCACCGCTGCCCCACGTAAACATCCAGACCCCTCATTACGCAGGAAGCCTCTGCTCTGGCCGTCGCTCTGAGGAGACTCGACTCGCATGAGTCTTTTTTAGTCCTACGGTATTATGTGTTGGTGGGAAAATGTTATTTTAGGAGGAAAATGTCAATTTTTTCCCCCACTGTTCACTGATTCAAAGTTTAAGGGGTAGGAGATTCCACTGAGATCATTAAATACCATTAAAGACCCCCTCCCACCACCACCACCCTCTCTTGGGAGCTGCTTGTGTATTTCAGGGAGCGACGCAGGAAGACCCAGAGAAAAGAGAGACTTCAGAGCTGAGGATTCCACTCTGCATTTTCCGCTCTGTCATTCCTGAGTTTTTTTCCCCCTGTGTTACTTTTTATAGCACACAGGGTTGGTCAGACTACGAACTGTCTGACCATAGCGGTGGATCAGAACTCAGTGTATGTAATTTACTTCCATCTCACTTCGACGTGAGCTAGCGAGGCCGCCATTCTCCGCAGGTTAAACAAGCCCTCCTGAGGTTTATTGGGTTTATTTGCTAAATAGAGAGAAGAGTTTGTGGCTTTACATGGAATTGCGAGGAGCCCAGACAGCTGCTCGGGGGGGGGGTTGGGGTGGTGGTGGTGGTAGGGGGGGGTCACCTGATGTAAAGGGAGTCACACGGGGTGAAGAGGCCAGTCGCACATAGGTGATAGGTCGGCTCCATCCAGGCTGTAGCACTGAGACGTACACTATATGTGTGTCTTTATGTATGTTAGCAGGCATTCCAGATCACACACACACACACACACACACACACACACACACACACACACACACACACACACACACACACACACACACACACACACACACATATTTATCACTCGGCTGACTTTCATATGGGTTTTGAGCCACTGGAAGAACGAGGAAGCATGTGTTCAAGTCTAAATAAAGACTTTGTAGGTACCTGGTGTGAAGACTCGTGCTGCTGTGTGTTAATGATAAAACTTCACAGAGGGCGTTTTGTCAGCTGGTTCACAGCGGAAGAGAGCATCAACTATCTGCTACAGATGCTTCAGGGAACTAATGTCTTTATCATCTGATAGAATCACTATAAGTCTTATATATAATGTTGTCATTAATATATAATGTTGTAATTAAAGGTCCCATATTGAACAAAAGACATTTTCTCATGGTTTACCAAAAGAGATGTGTATCCCTGGTCAGCATACACACTCCCCAGACATGAGAAAAAAAAACCCCATAATCTGTCGCCTTTGCTTTCTCCACCAATCAGAAAACATTTCCTTTGAAATACTGTTGGGATTTCAGCCCAAGTATGACAACACAGTAGGGTTCATGCCTCCTCCAGGCAGCAGACACTTCAGGTGCTCAGAGTCACATTGGGGGCAAATCGAAGCCACACCCACTTCGTGAATGGGAGTGGCTAGCCTGAACGCACTTGAATTTTAACACAACCACACACATAATGTTAATGAGTGCTTTGTGGACAATTATATGTAATGAGAGATAAACTAGTCCTGTAATCATTGGTTATTGTTTCAGTGATGACCACGGCTTCAGTCCCCTCCACTGGGCATGCAGGGAAGGGAGAAGCGGCGTTGTCGACATGCTCATCATGAGGGGGGCGCGTATTAACGTGATGAACCGTGGAGATGACACACCGTTGCATCTCGCCTCCAGCCACGGACACAGAGACATTGTGGCCAAGGTGCACACACTCACACATGAAATGGTTTCCAGACACGGTGTATAAATGCATTCATTCACACTAAATACTTGCTTTGCTGGACTATTTCCTCATGTTCTTTCATGTGAACATCAGCTGATTATGTGCAAAGCCGATGCCAATACTGTCAACGAGCATGGAAACACACCACTCCACTACGCCTGCTTCTGGGGCCAGGACCAAGTGGCAGAGGTAAATACAAAACTCATACTGTGGGCTAAAAAGGCCCTCTCCTGGGGAGGAACAGCCACTACACTACAGCAAAGACTGCTCCCTCTATCTAAGCCTTTGATTCCAGAACCTTGATCCAAAATCTAATCTGTATATAATGAAGTTAAATCGGCTTTTTTTTTTTTTTTAAGGATCTGGTGGCCAATGGTGCCCAGGTGTGTGTATGTAACAGGTATGGACAGACCCCTCTGGACAAGGCCAAACCTCATCTCAGACAGTTGCTTCAAGGTTAGAAGTCATTTGCAGGCAACACTACAGCAGGTTATTTCCTGTGAAAAGAAAACATCATAGTTGCTCCCTTATTTTTTTTAAATATAATTACACTTTTTATACCTGTTTTCAGAGAAGGCAGAGAAAATGGGCCAGAGTATGACCAAAGTCCCCTATAAGGAAACTTTCTGGAAGGGCACCATGCGAACACGACCACGTGAGCAACGTTCATTTCTTCAAAGGAACAAATCATCAAATCAAGATGTTTGAGTTGTGATTCATTGTTTTGTCTTTTTCAGGTAATGGTACCCTGAACAAACAGGCTGGTATTGATTACAAGCAGCTATCACTTCTGGCAAAGATCAATGAGAACCAGTCCGGAGAGGTCTGCTGCACTTCATTGTTCTGCCAGTCTCTTCATTATTGTTCAGCTCTCCAGTTGTTTATTTCTACATCCTCTGGTTGCAGTTATGGCAGGGTCGGTGGCAAGGTGATGAGATCATAGTGAAAGTGTTGCAGGTGAGAGACTGGACCACCAGGAAAAGCAGAGACTTCAATGAGGAACATCCAAAACTCAGGTAATTCTCCTGTGGCATTTCAAAAACCTCATTACAACTGAGAAAAAACCTGGAATCCACCACAAGAGAGCACTTAAATGAAGCAGATGTCATTTCATTGGAGCACGTTCAGACAGGATCAGCAGGGAACCCTGCAAGGACCGCTAGGTCATAATTAAGGCTGTCAGTTGAATGTACAAAAGGTGCAATACATAGAACCAGCGTCCGTAGAGTAATTAATCAAAACTAAAGAACATCATAAAATGCACCGATGAACAGTATAAATTAAACAAGCAAAACGTAAGAAAATAGAATGCATATTACTGTATCGCGTATGTGTAATTATTACCACCAATTGCAGACAGTGACAGAAAAAAACAACTTAACAAATTCGTAATTGGACAAAAATGGGAGATTTTAAAAAGGACAATGTAAAGAGTGTGAAGTTGTAGTTGAGACCTTCTCTCTCTTTTTGTCATGTTTCCATAGGATCTTTTCTCACCCAAACATTCTGCCTGTTCTCGGGGCCTGTCAGGCACCTCCATCGCCTCACCCCATCATTATTACCCATTACATGCCGTACGGATCCCTGTTCAACATACTCCACCAGGGCACCAGTGAGTAGTTAGCAGATGAAATGAATAACCTGAAACCAAAGCATCCACGTTCACCCAACCTCCTGTTTCTCTTCTCTTCTCTTCTCTTCTTCCTCAGCTCTGGTGGTCGACCAAAGCCAAGCGGTGAAGTTTGCATTGGACATCGCCAGCGGCATGGCTTTCCTCCACACCTTAGAACCAATGGTGTCGCGGCTTTATCTCAACAGTAAGCATGTCATGGTAAGAAGATGCTCTGTTGCTTTGACGTCTGGTGTGTGTGTGTGTGGGTTCAACCAGAATTCTAAACTCTTTTGAGGCTATCGCACTGTGGCTCAGAAATGAAGTTGTTGCACTGACTCACCAGGTGGTTGATGATTCATTTGTAGATTGACGAGGACATGACAGCCAGAATCAGCATGGCAGACGCCAAGTTCTCCTTCCAGTGTCCTGGTCGCATGTACTCCCCAGCATGGATGGCCCCCGAAGGTATTTGTTGCTTTTTTTTAAACTTTGTTCTCCTCCTACTTAAAGTCTCCTCAGACTTCATGAATCATTCCGTTAAAAAACATGCTGGTGTGTATAATTTAAACCGTCAAACATGCTGTTCATGCGGTGTGTGTCATGCGGCCCAGATAGCAAACCTGTGAGTAATCCGGTTATGGTTTGCCTCATACCTCTTGTTTCCAGCCCTGCAGAAGAGGCCCGAAGACATTAACAGAAGATCTGCTGACATGTGGAGCTTTGCGGTGTTGCTGTGGGAGCTGGTAACCAGAGAAGTTCCCTTTGCTGACCTCTCACACATGGAGATAGGCATGAAGGTGAGTGGCATCCACACACTTATTTCACATCCACATCCAAACATAAAAATATCAAATCTCCGAAAACATTCGGGAGGCTTTACGGGTTTCTCTTCCACGTTTCTATTGGATGTTTACAGCGACTCTGCATCTTGTTTTCACCTTGTTGTTTTAGGTGGCTCTTGAAGGTCTCCGGCCGACTATTCCACCGGGCATTTCACCGCATATCTGCAAGCTGATGAGGCTTTGCATGAATGAAGACCCAGCAAAGAGACCCAAGTTTGACATGATCGTTCCCATCCTGGAGAAGATGCAAGACAAGTGAATGCCTTGCGAACAATACAAAAAAAAAAATCACTCCTGTTGCATTTTTTAAATCTTCAAACCACTTCTTATCTTCACTTCAATCATATATCCGCTAAGCCACTGTAAATAATACCAGGGACCACTTCAGATTTCACAAGTCAAATGAAAATAATTATTTTACCTTCACTGTTACTATTTAAATTTGTTGTATAAATGTCGTTTAGGCTATGTTGCTCACTATGGTTGAAATATATATTCACTGAAATATTGTGGATATTGTTCAATCATGAAACACACAAGAAGATCCAAAGAAATGTGCATTAGTAAATACCAATGCATTAAATGTTTTTATATTTATGAGAAATCCTTGTGTCTTTGTGTGGTGATTGGGTGGTCGAGCCCCACACGGTCGACTGCCACCAAATCCACATTGCACCCGTCCCCTACGGTCCCCACAGCAGGTGGTGAGTCCACTGGAGGTTGAGCCCACACTGTTCCTTCAGGCTGAGCCCAACCGTACCCCACGGGCAGAGGCCCAGCCACCAGGGGCTCGCAAACTAGCCCCAATCCTGGACCTGGCTCCAGGGAGGGGCCCCGTGTGTACCATACGGAGCGATGTCAGCCGTTCCTGGAACGCCTCAGGATCCCCCTGGAAGAACTAGATGAGGTGTCAGAGTAGGGTTCTGGATAAGCAGTCGAAGATGGATGGATGAAGAAATCCTTGTAGAAATCTTTTAATAAAACAGTGCTTATTTTCTCTACGGTAATAAATTCTTAGTATTATTTGTCAGGAAGTGTAGTGACATTTACAGTTCAGTATTTTGGCATGGAGTTTTTAGTTAAAGTGAGTTTCCATTGAGCAGTTTCAGTAGCTCCACAGTTGATGAAGGACAAAAACTGGGACTTAGAACTCCAGAAAACTGTATTCATTCATTCATCTTCTTCTTTTTTTGCGGGTCACGTGGATTTAATTTAATTCCCACTTCCTCGGCTCCAAATCATCCTTTCAAGATATATTTCAGACAAACACAGTAAATGTGACATAACCTC
This sequence comes from Antennarius striatus, assembly GCF_040054535.1. Classification (NCBI taxonomy): domain Eukaryota; kingdom Metazoa; phylum Chordata; class Actinopteri; order Lophiiformes; family Antennariidae; genus Antennarius; species Antennarius striatus. The sequence goes on from NC_090788.1 coordinate 17,730,960, forward strand.
CTCCATCCCTTGCTGGTGGAGGTCACTAGGAGTCAGGGGCCCCTGACTAACGATTACATCACTCAATTGGCGAGAAGTCAAATTCTAATCTGATTATTCACACTGCTGCTACGTCAGCAAAAACACATCAGATTTAGTAGGTTCACATAAGAAACGGACCCAAATCAAGACTGAAATGTGTTTCTACTCAGTTCTAAAGTAGGGTTTGATCATTTCTAACGCCGTTCATCTCCCATCCGCTCCTGGTACTCCGCGTTCTGTTGTGGAAAATCTGGATCGCGGCAAAGTGAAAAGCTGTCACGTGACCAATCAGGTGAGCGGGTGTCGGTCACGAGACCGACGGGACGGCCTGTCCCGGACGGGCTAGCATCACAACCGGCTGCTGCTCGGAGCTTCCGCCGCGCTCTGCATGTTTACACCCATCCAGTCGACGAATAGGAGCGGGTTAGTATTTAACTTCCTGACTCGCCGGGGTTCACCAGAAGACAACGACACGTTTGGTTAGCTTGTTTTTTTGTTTTTGTTTTTTCCTTTTGGGAGAAGAGTTTCATATATTTAGCTAGCGTTAGCGATTCATTAGCAGACTAGTGTGTTTACGTGTGTGCTCCGTTTTCATACAGTGTGTGTGTGTGTGTGTGTGTGTGTGTGTGTGTGTGTGTGTGTGTGTGTGTGTGTGTGTGTGTGTGTGTGTGTGTGTGTGTGTGTGTTCATCCTGTAGGGGAAGTGGTAAATGACGCTGAGTGTCCCTTCTTTATGTTCTTCGCAGGAACGGCCAACGGCGGCTACTCGGAGGACACTCGCTACAAGGACAATGAGGCTCCCTCCTCTGGTGCCCTGCTTCGGCCTGATAACCTTCGCTCTGGTATTAACGGTGCAGCATTTTGGATCATGTCATCCAGCACCGACATCAGAAAAGTCCAAGCTGGTGTTCATCGAGCACCTGACCCGTCCCGGGGTCCGGTTCAGCTGGGGAAATGTCTCCTGTCACTTATGCAAAGCTCTCTTTACCATCCTTGACATCGTGCTTCTGGTAATGTTGCCATATTTTTCTTTCATTTTGTCGGAGAGAATGCTGGTGCAGAATAAGACTGAAAGATGTCTCATAATATGTAAATCAGTACATCTGCAAACATAAACATAGAAAATTATAGTTTTATTTTCATTTGTTGAAGAAAGGTTTAACACTTGTTGTTGTTTGTTTACCCAAACAAGTAGCTCATAGTTCAATTCAGGAAGTCTGAATCTGGTCACTGGTCCTAAGCGGAACTAAAGCGTAATACTGAATAGAAGGCAGGAAATAACCAGGGACCATGCAAGAAACTGAACTTTTCATAAGTGAAGTCACTTGCCTGCTCATTAAATATACCTCAGTGATCCTGAAAATCATGCACCATTCAAAATTGAATTTTTAGCTGTTTAGGAAGGTGTTAGGTCAGTCTGGGTTTTTTCTTGTTAGGGTTGGGGTTAGATTGTGACAAAAATATTTTTGTAATATTTTGATAGCAACAATGCCACAACCTACAATGTCCAACTTGTATTTAAATCAACACTTCCAATTTACAGATTCAGCAAAAAAAAACTAAAACCTGACATCTTTGCTATTCTGGAAGGTTGGTTTTTAGATTAAGATTTGCTTTGGGGCCTTAATGACCATGAAAACAATTCAAGGTTAGTGCTATTATGAAAAAGAATCACTGTGTTCTTCTGTCTGATGTCTTTTCATTTACAACAAAGATTTTGACATCTTGCAATGAACTGTGGGCTAAATTGGTGCTTGAACATACTCTTAAATTCTGCTTATAGTTGAGACTTTGTTCATTTGGAACATTCTGGGTTCAGTTTGATCATACTGGGTTCAGTTTTATTTACTCATTTGAAAATTGTGCTACAACACATTTAGGTTGTGGAGATGATAAGTTGGATGATTCACCGGTTGCTCAAAATGCTTATATCAGCTCAAAGTTGAAGTGAACTCCAGTTCAACGGTGAAGTTTTTTAAAAGGGTTACTCTGGTTTGCAAACCTATGCAGCATGTGACACTAAGGTTTCAGGTTCCAACCTTTGAAAATCTTATTGCTTACGGTCTTTTGTTTTCAGCTGATATAACACAAAAACATGCTTGTGGCAATAATGAGATCAATAATGACCTCAAGTTCTCTTTTAATCAAATAACTGTATCTGCTGACTTTGAAAACAGCTTATTTTTTTCTTGTTGAGTTCAGAAGTGCACATATTACCTATAGATAATGGGACTGATGTTGTGCTTCATTCTAGTAAGTTAGAACTTTACTTTACACTTTACATCAAATCAACTGGACTTGTAGAAAGTTCCTTGACAAGGAATTAGATTTTATTTATTGCCTTTGGACTAACAATTTCCTACGTTGATTACATTTACATTTATGGTACATTTACATTTACAAAAGTCTTTGAAACTTCATGAATTCTCACATCTCTAGTCCTGTTCTGTCTTTGTCACCTGTCTTAGGCTGAGATAAACGAGGAGCGAGTTGCGCATGCAGCAGGCGAGGCCTGTATCCATCTCCATCTGGCAGATGAGCACGTGTGTCGAGAAATAACAGAGTTGTTCAGGGATGACGTCATCCTGGCTCTGCAGGAGTCCTTCCTCTTGCCCAGTGAAGCATGCGGCGTGTTGGTGGGCCCTTCCTGCGGCAAATTTGACCTCTATGCACCCTGGAACGTCACCTTGCCAAAGGTCCCTAAACCCCCTGTTAAACCTCCCTCTCCTCCCAAACCCAGTTCTCCACAGAGCCGGGTTCTGTTTCTGACTGACATCCACTGGGACCAGGTGAGTGTGTCCCATTTACAAATACACCAAAAATAATTTATTATGTCGAAACTTTCTTTCGCTCACCATGAACTAAGGAAGGAAAATGTTAAATGGGTTCTAATTGTCCTTTATTCTGTCATTTTTAGTTATGGAGCCTCACTTAAGAAAACATTTTGTATTTTCCATAAAACTTTTTCTACCACCTTTGTTATTACTGTTTACAAAAACAAAACTCATTGCTAAAAGTCTTGTTTCCATGGTTGCAAGTTGTCTAGCTTTAGAGGATATGATAATTGATAATTGAACTGTTGAAGAATGAATGTTCTCTAAACAGTTTGATATATTGATCATGTGCTTTAAAAAACAACAACTCTAGGAGTATAAAGTTGGTAGCGCCGCAGACTGCAAGGACCCTCTTTGTTGCCGTAAAGACTCAGGTTCTCCCAACTGGAGGCAGAGGGAGGCTGGCTACTGGGGAACCTACAGCAAGTGCGACTTGCCTCTGTGGACATTGGAGAACCTCTTGGAACAAATCGCCGCAGACGGGCCGTGGGACTGGGTCTACTGGACCGGAGATATACCAGCACACAATGTTTGGTCTCAGACCAGGCAACAACAGTTGTCAGAGCTCAAAGTCATCTCCAAACTTATCCACAGGTAATGTCCTCCTAACTTGCAGATTTGCCAATACTCAGCTGATGCAATAATTTTAAAAGGTTATGTTAAAGGCTGCTCTTATTTAACCTTTAAGTTTGTCAAGTGTTACACTTTAGCTATTGACATTTATTTTTCCCTTTTATCATCTGATCAGACACCTGGGACCTAATGTGACAGTTTACCCTGCTATAGGGAACCATGAGAGTACACCAGTCAACAGCTTCCCACCACCCTTCATCCATGGCAACAGATCTGTCATCTGGCTCTATAATACGATGGCAGAGGAGTGGGCGCCCTGGTTGCCAAAGCAGGCGCTGAAGACTTTGAGGTTGTTGATGTTTACGTTTTTGTCATATCTACTGCGTTCGGCATTTACTGTGCGTGTCAGGCCATGCAGATATAACGTATGTGCTGCTGTTGCATAAGAATAACATTAAGTGAAGTTTTAGAGGTTTGTAGTTGTAATGTGAGATCTGAGGTTTATCTCCTATGTTTGCCCTCGCAGTTTTGTTTGCGGTGGTCAGATTTTTCAGAATAAGGTCTGTAGATTTGGCCTTTTGATCTCAAGCCTGAGTTTCTCTGAGTATTCCTCTGTCTGACTTTTCAGATATGGAGGTTTTTACACAATGGAAATCCAGCCTGGACTAAGGGTGGTCTCTCTCAATATGAACTATTGCGCTCGAGAAAACTTCTGGCTGATGGTGAACTCGACTGATCCTGCTAACCAGCTGCAGTGGCTCATCCATATTCTGCAGGCCAGCGAGGACAAGGGAGAGAAGGTGAGCATTTAAAAAAATGGAACGCAAAAATCGAAATCTGCTTGAATATCTCGGGTCATGTTGATGGCTTGATATTAGAAAGCTGATTAGCACACTGGTAGAGATAATTTGAGGAGAGAAAAATATGTCCGCAATGTCTTTGCTCCAATGTAGTGCAGTGTTAGACATTTTAGCTGACTAGCAGGTATGTATTTTTCTCACAGTTGTAAATTTCTACTGTTAGCTGCCATAAAATTATTCAGGCTTAACATAGTCTTTTTATTTTTTAACCCAACAGGCTTTTTTAATGCAATATTAACCATTCATAATTCCAAAGACCAGTCCTTCATGTCAGGTTCAGGGAGAGAATAGAATTGTTGTCCATAATAGAAAAGCACATTCAAATTATCTTTGACATTTAACAGACAATCTGTTTTTTTTAAGATATAATTATGAACATTATAACAGTCTTTTTGATTTTATTTTTTCCCATTCTAGGCAGGTGCATTCATTTTATACTCATTACTTTGATTAATAATTGTGTTTGGTATTGGTAAAAACATTATTAGTAACATAAAGGCATTATTCACGTTTTTGTCCCAGCAAATATAAAACTGGGCTTAGGTATGACCGCAATTATGATTCCTCTTTGGAAAAGCAAATATTAAGCACACACCACATTTACCACTTCATATCTATGGACAAATATACAGTGTGGTTGAAATGAGGCTCAGGTTAAACATACCTCCGCAGATGCGTGCTTGATTGGAAATGTGAGAAATGACTTCAAAATTCTCTGTAGTTGCTGCTCCTTCACACAAAACGGTTGTTTCTTTCAGTCAGTTTGATCTTTCCTCTACATAATGTCATTTCCTTCTTCTTGTAGGTACACATCATTGGTCATATCCCACCTGGCCTGTGTCTTGGCAGCTGGAGCTGGAACTACTATCACATTGTTAACAGGTATCTGCGCTGGTCCTTTGAAAACTGAGAAGTAGACCGGAAGTACTGTTGGAAATGGAAGTTGTGTGTCATTGTGTTCTTTTTTCTGCTGTTATCCCAAAGGAACAACATGGAGTTCTTTTGTTACTGAGCTATTTCACACTTTCCTATTGTTGAATATAATGTAGAACACATATTTCCTCTATCTTTGTGTGTATTGGCAATTTGGCACATATTAAAAGTAATAGTGTGCTAATCTTCACTGATATGCAAGTACATTCTGATGGTGAGACATAGACTGTATTGCCAAAATGGAAGAATGAAATTGTCCAAAATGTCTTGGTTCCCAAACGCGTCTAATTTGTGATTGTCAAATATTACAGATTACATCCTATCATTGAACCACACTGGGATTAAGTGAGCTCCTGATTGAGACCCATTCTTTCACAAATGTTTGTAGAAGTAATCTGCATGCCTAGGGGCTGGATTTTCAACATCTGTAGCATTGAAGTAGCATTGAATGAATGATTCAGATAAATATAGTACAGTATATACACAGTATTGTATCTAGGAATGTTGCAGGACATGAATAGGAGGAAGCCTTCCAGGTTTATCAAGTTAATGCAGATGTGAACTAGACAGTTGCATGTGTCTACTTCAGTTTATGAAATGCATCCTGCTGTGCTTCATGTTCCTGCACTGAGAAATAAGTTTTAACAATTTATTTTCTGTCTTTGGTAACCACCTGTTGTTGTTTTTTTCATACAGATATGAAAGCACAATCACCGGGCAGTTTTTTGGTCATACACATTTCGATGAGTTTGAAATGTTTTATGACGAGTTGACTATGACCCGCCCGCTAGGAGTGGCATTCATTGCCCCCAGTGTTACGACATTCGTTAATCTTAACCCAGGTGAGATCCTGACATCTTCTCCTGACATTTCAGATGCAATACACACAGCTAAGACAACTATTTTTAACTTCTCTCTCTAGGTTACCGTGTCTATTACGTGGATGGGGATTACAAAGGCAGCTCCCGACAGGTGCTCGACCACGAAACCTACATCCTGAATCTCACAGAGGCAAACCACAGTCCAGGGGCCCCTGGTAGCCCAAACATGAACCCCAAATGGACACTATTGTACCGTGCCACTGAAGCCTATGGAATGCCCAGCGTGTTTCCTTCCGACTACAACAAGCTGTTGCAGAGCTTTGTCAGTGACGACCGGGTCTTCCAGAAGTTCTGGTATTTTAGGCATAAAGGACATGTGTCAGAACCCTGCAAGGAGACATGCAAAACCACGTTGCTATGTCTGCTTCAAAGTGGACGTTATGATGAGTTGGAGCACTGTGACGACCTCAACGGATTTGGTGGAACTTTGGCCCGCGCTGCTCGAAAAACTCTTTGCTGAACAGGTGGAGGGGACAGCAATAAGAACAAATACAAAATGAAGCCCAAATTTCCTGTTGCCAGTCCCTCAACAAGGATTCAATCACAAAGTTGCATGAGCTACTAAATACACTCAGTGTCGATTTGAAAAATCTGACTTCTCGGTTACGATATGTCACACAGATATTACCAAAGTATCCACTCACCTGTCTTGACTCCCACATTAATGTAAGTGACATCCCATTCCTAATCCGTAGGTTCAATATGACGTTGGTCCACCCTTTACAGCTACAACATCTTGAACTTGTCTGGGAAGAGCATTTTTGAACATTCTTCCAGAAGTGTCTTTGTGACGTCATACACTGATGATGGATAAGAAGGCCTGGCTCTCAGTCTCCACTCGAATTCATTCCAAAGATGCTCAATCATGTTGAGGTCAGGACTCTGCAGGCCAGTCAAGTTCATCCACACCAGACTCTGTCACCCATTCCTTTATGGACCTTGCTCTGTTCACTGGTGAACAGTCATGTTGAAACAGGAAGAGGCCATCTCCAAACTGTTCTCACAAAGTTGGGAGCATGAAGGAGTCCTGTAGCGGAGTGCTTTACACGACTGCGTCCAACGCTTTGCATTGCACTTAGATGCAGCTGCTCAGCCATGGAAAAGCCATTCCATGAAGCTCTCTGCATACTGTTGTTGAGCTAATCTGAAGGCCACAGGAAGTTTGAAGGTCTGTAGTGATTGATTCTGCAGAAAGTTGGCGATTTTTTTGTATTTGTTTCACAGATGTCATCCTATCACGGTCCCATGCTGGAATTCACTGAGCTCCTTGGAGCGACCCATTCTTTTATTAATGTTTTTAGAAACAGTCTGCATGCCGAAGAGCTTGATTTTACACATCTGTTGCCATGGAGGCAATTGGAACACCTGATTCTGATTATTTGGATGGGTGAGCGAATATTTTTGGCAATATGGTGTATTTCATTTTCATTTTGCATCAGGTTCGTCAGCTGCTGTTTTTTCAATAGTCTTATCAGACTGTGTGAAATTGTACGCACTGTCTTCCCTTTTTACTCATCCCGTTGATCAATGTGAACAATAAGCTGAGGTATGAAGTTCATTTAGAAGCATTTAGTTTACCGCTGAACAGGGTGAATCCAGAGGATCGACGGATCTCAGCCATAGCTTCTCAGGTTTGACGTTTTCAGAGCTGGTACCCAAGTATCGTAACTCAAACTTCTTGACAGGATTTAAGCGAGTATCTGATTTCTGCCTTAATGCACAACACCGTCTGCCTCAGCAAAGAGATCTTCTGTCTTGAATAATTATCAGTGTTTCCCAGTGGGATTTAATTCTGTCTGCACTTTAATTATTGTAAATGCTAGTTCACTATTATGTTGAATAGAGAACAAATTTGATAAATCCAAAGTGCAACAAGCATGACAAGTGATTGTACATGTACCATAAGCAATAATTGTAAATAAACTTTGAGTGTGTCAATTTTATTCGTGTTCCCTTGATTTTGTTTTAATGGGGCAGCTTTTATGTATTTTGTGGCAAGTATTTATGAAATGTCAGCATTTGCTTTTCATATTGAAATACAAGGCACTCCTGACAAGTTGGAACCTTTCTCAAAGAAGCATCTAAGCGTCTCAAAGAGGTAAAATGTTTGTGCAGTTGAGGAGATTTATGATCCTATGAGCATTAGGGTGAAGTCATGTGACTCTTATGCTATAAATACACCCATAGGTGACTGTTTCTCTACTCTGTAGTTTTTCTTCACGTCCTTCAATAAACTACCACCTGCACAAAACAACTAACTAGACATAACATCAAAAAATACCTCACACGGACTAAATAGAGGGAATGAAAAATTGTAAACACTGAAGCGATGGACATGGACAAAGCCAAAATTTTAAATGTTGTTTCAACAGATGCAAATGATTTTCTGATTATTTCTACATTTTTCACATTTTATTTTAGGGCACAGAGAAACACCCACAACACAGAAATCAACAAACGTATCACAGTAACTTTCCATACCCTTAATTATGCCACAACACATCAGAGAAACTTTGATTCAGTGGCGGAGCCCACTGCACACAGCATTTGAACTTAAGGCATAATAATTGTTCTTTTTTTTTTAGTGTTGGATCCATTTTTAAAAGTACAACTGTAATAAACATTTTAATCTGTTTCACTCATCAATCCCTTCTCACAGATGTTTGCTCTCTTTCCTTCTCCCACGAGAAGCTCGGCGTCACAACATATGGTTCCGAGAACGACACGGTGACACCAAAATCCTCCTTGTACAGGTCCCAGGTCTTCGGTTTATGAGGGTTGTCCAGCTCTTCTCTGGGTAGAAACAGCCTGCAGAAGGTTTTGGAGACCAGCATGAATGTAAGGGCAGTCTTAGCTACAGAAAGAATAACATCTGAGAGATGGAAACCTACTTGTTATCCTCTATGAAGGAGGTATTGAACCAGAAGTAAAACGGAACGTCTTCGTATCCTTTCGGCAGACCCTACAGAGAGGTGACTCATGTTTACGATAGCTTGTATTAATAGTTTTCTTAAATGCAGAATGTGTTTGAAAGCACAAGTACTCACAGCGCTGGATTCAAACATGACCTTCACGTCACCTTCAACCACAGGTCCGTCCCGTAGGCTGATCACTGCTGCGTTGTTGCCCACATCTGGAAAAACCTTCAAACCAGAGCTACGTTTAGAAATCTGTGTGATTTGATGGGAGCCGATGCTCAGCGTGTGCCACTTACCGTGCAGTTGTCCTGTTTGGCACAAACACACTGAAATACAAGCTCTTTCTTCACAATTATCTTCACCTTGAGGTCGCTGCCATCACCTTTACCCACGCCTGATTAAGAATAATGATGTGCGTATTAAAAAGAGCACAATAATAGAAAGTACAGATGTGAATGCTGTGCTGGTTTGACCTGCTATGGAGTGGATGCGGAAACTCGTGATCCTGAAGCTTTTAGGAGGAGGCAGCTGTCTGTTGAACTTAGTCTTCATGATCTCGTAGTAACCCACGTACCGGCTCTGTAGGTCACAAACAATACAAGACTTGAAAATGCCCTCCTGTCATACATGCAACATACTGTGCACACATTTATAATGTGTACAGATATACACAATGTGTTAAAATGTTACTGTTTTGCAATAATTTGCTTGTCTTAAAGCAAAAAAACAACAACAAAAATCAGTTTCAGCCAGAATTTAATGATGGCTGCAGTCTAACTCCTCTTTTCCTCACAGTAGTGGATTTTCTGTGAGCTCTTCAAATTTAAACATTCCAGATCACAAATCTGGATTAGTACTTGGATCCAGATCAGACTGACATATTGACATATCATTGAAACCATTCATGGAGTTATAAGTAAAAATCTCCTCCTATTTCACAATGGTGAAACATCTTTAAAAACTATCCTGATAAAAAAAAATTCTGGATCTAGACGATGACTTGGATCAGCACTAAAACCCAATGGATTGCTCCTACATCACAAAACATTTTATCAAATACATTCAGGGCCTTTTGAATAATCCTGCTCACAGAGAAATGTCACCTCCTTGGCAGAATTACATTTAATGAAGAGTCATAACCCAGTTTAGTTTGTAATGAATGGAGGCACCGATTATTTAAACTCTGCAAGTGTGGCCCTACCATGTTTGACCTCTGCGTGTCTTGTTCCTTACCTGAGAGGGAGTCTCCACTCCTTGAAACTTGGAGCTCTGACTCTTGTCCGTTCTCCTCTCACCAAAATAATCCAGACTGTCCTGATAAGCACACAGAAATCAGTGCGAAGTAGATGTGAAATTTTAAATGGACTCAAATCAAAAACTACAGTGAAGTCAAAATGGAGGTGTACCTGCGCACTCTCAAACTGGTTGCTGTCAATCAGCCAGGTGCACACCATCGTTCCTGTACGTCCTGTGAACACATTATTAGCAGATGATAACCTTTTATCAGCTGAAATAACCACAAACCACTTTATTGTGTCTCTGCAGTGCGATTGTTTTCACTTTGTGTATTTATGGTTACCTGCCTTTATTTATCTGCTGTGCTGTCATGTGGAATATGTGAATGTATGAAATCAGATGATATTTGTAATTTCCTTTCGGATTAATAAAGAATACATCTGTCTATAGTATATTTATACAGGGTAAAATCTATTTATCAGTCTTATTTATCTGTCTATTTAAATGATTGTTAACAGGTCATGATCTTGATTCACCTTTCCCTCCTTTGCAGTGAATAGCGATGATGTTTTTGGGATCAGCAGACATCCACTCCCTTACGCTCGCTGTGTATTTTAGCATATCCCTGAGTGAGACAGAAGAACACACAATGATGAAGATGTTAAGCTGGAGGACCAGTCTGTGTATCTGCAGTGCTTCAGGATAATCACTTACTCCAAGGATGGAACATTGTGGTCATCAATGAAAACCCGTTCAACCTTATAGTGGAAGAAAAGGGGGTCGTATCCCTTCTCACCTAGAAATGAAAGTAAGGACATGGTTTGTGTAGTGGTTAAAAAAAAAAGAAAAGAATACAGTACATGTACCAAGAGGAGGCGCCAACTTACTGCACAGGTTGTAAACTTTATAGTGTCCTTCGTGTTTAGTGTCTAGGAACCGAGCAACTTCCTGCACAAGCAAAAAAAAAAAGTGTAATCAGATATAGTTTGTAAGTTTGTCCCGAATGTGTGTGTGCGTGTGTGTGTGTACCCAGGTTGTGTAAAACTCACACTGATTGGATTCCTATAGAACGACTGCTTTCCAGAGGAGGGGAAAGACATGGCAATGACACGGTCTAGAGAGACGCAAACAAGGGTTCGGCTTGTTAAAGGCGATCATTTTTTTTGTGACATGCATGTCTGGAGCTTTTTGTTGTAGCATTCACAAAGTGGAACAAACACCTGTGACGTAGGTCAGGTCGAGGTCAAATCCATCCTTCTGATAGCGCCGCTTGTTCTCAGAAACCTGTGATGAATAACAGGTCAGCAGGTGACAGGCATTTTTATGGAAACTTAACACATAATCCAAATATAGTCACTGTGTTATCTGTAACTGTTTACCACATGAAATCTTTTAATGACTCAACTGAATGTCTTTATCATAAAACCTTAACACGATCACTATGTCCTACCCCACACTGAGGGCTACAGGGTCTGTTCTGTTGTGTTACATATCATGTCCAAGTTCTCCAACTCAATCTCTTCTTTCTACATCACTTGTGGTTAGATACAGAGTGTGTGTTTCACCTTTCTGTAGAAATACTTTTTTTCTTTCAGCTCTATTTAATAAAACTCACACACTTATTTCCTCTTTCTCGTTTTTTTCTCTTAAACCCTGGACAGCAGTATTTTTACCACCACAAGTATCTTCTCTCTTGATGCAAACCGATTCCCTAATCCTCCAGTGGAATACACTCACCATCCTCCTGGTGGCTTTCTCCAGCTCTTTCTTTTGAGATGCCAGTCTAAAAACCCTCACCAAAATTATTATTCTCAGGAAACGCAGAAAGTTGACAACCCTGAGGACAGAATAGTGAAAAAAGTATTCACACACCATTGTATATCAAGTTAACTGACAAAAATACATCATTATAATGTGTTTGTGAGAAACAGATCCAAACAAGAACAGTTTAAATAGCTCAACAGATTTTTTAAAATCTTTTCCTGAATATTATACAAAATGCTAGATTCACTGACAACTGCAGTCTCAAAATTCTTCAAGTCCTTAAAGACAAAACTTAAACTTTGTAAAGACTTATTTCATCTCCTGTAACAGCTGTAAATGTAAAATATTGCCAGACACCAGCTTCTGGTATTTACATGAGGAATCTTAGCCCACTACTCATAATCAAAGGCTTCCAGTTCCTTATTATTCCTGGGTTTATATGTTCAAACCATCTTCTTCAAGTCCCACTAAACATTTTGTGGACTTAAAGACCTATATGAAATCTTCTAGGTTTTTCTGGTACTTAGAATATCTTACCCCCTACCCGCTACAGATTTCCAGTGAGGAAGCAAAGTAACCCCAGATCATTCCCACCCACCACCATGCTTTTCTTTTCAATTTCATTCTTCCTCCTCCAGACAGACATACCACCAATCCACAGGACACAGAACAGCATTCACAAACTTCTGTCTTATCTAGATGGCCTTTAAGCTACTGGAACCTGCTTTTCGCAAGTTTACACCTGGAATCCTGACAGGAATTTAGACTTTCACAGAAAAAAAAAAATACTTTGGGGATTGCAGTAGTTATCGAAAATAGCAATTTATAACAAATGGCGGAAAAACAGTGCAGTGCACTGAACTCTTTAAATTGTTCTTGTGTGATCTGCTCATTGCAGAAAGCTGTCATCCTGCTGACTGATCGCTGTGTGTGCAGAATGGATACCTGGGGATGAGGCTGACTCCTGACAGCTCAGTGGAGGTGTAGATCATGGTGACCACCAGTGTAACCACGACAACACAGGCGTCTACAATGTTCAGCTTTGAGGTGAAGTAAACTTTGAACCTAGAGGGTGGGCAGTTTAACACATCATGGGACGAGTTACACACTGTTAAGAAAACCAATCACAAATGATAAACAATAAATCTTAACAAGACAAGCATGAGACTGTTTTGACAACTGTGCTGCTGCACTAGTGAATCATTACGCTCCCATAGAAACAGCCCTGCACATGTCATGCGTATCCTGTCCTGCTTCCTCCTCATTACTTCCTGCTCACCAGCTCTTCACACTCAATTTCTGCTGACACGGGACTCTTGTAATGTCTGAATTGCACTTGTTCTCATTTTCATAAGCAAAAAAAAAAATGATTTGAATACAGTGCATTGGTTTAGGACATATTAATCCAGATTTAACCCCATTCTAACAGAGTGACTGCAGAAAATGGGCCTCAAGAAATATGTAAGGATAGATTGATATGAACAAGAGAAGGTGTACGTCTACCGACGTGTGCAACCGGAAAAAAAGATTTTACAAATAATGTTTCTGACATCAGCATGAGTTTCATCCAGGGCTTCAACAATGGGTTGTGTCAGCATCAACAATGCAACGTTGGAATGTACAACACTCACATAGCAGGACATGTCAAGTAAGACCAAAATAAATGCACCCAAACATGTCAGGTGCCAACATGTTAGCGACTTGATATAAAACTAATATGGGAATTCTTATTTTTATTGTCTAATAAAGAGTTTGATAGAATTCACTTTCATCTAAATAACTAACTTGATAGATCTTTGTTTTATTCATACTATTATTTGACAGACTTGAATCTGACTGGCAGCCTTCTTCCTTCCTCTTCAAGCTGCCGCAAAACATTTCTTTAAAAATACATCTACTCAAGACATTCATTCGGCAAAAAATCACCGCATAGATTTAAATCAGAAAAGAATGATATGACAATGTCAGTCATATCTAGCATCGTGCAGCCTTTGTCCTGCATGCAAGGCCTTCCTGACACCACTCACCCCACCACGTAGACCCGCAGGAGAACATCAATGAGAAAGAAGAAGGAGATGACGAGGGACACGGCCTCTAAGGCTTTTCCAGCACCTCTTCCCTTGGCTGGTAGAGAGAGGTCCACGATCACCAGCACAATGTCCACTACGATCAGAACCAAGCCAAATACACTGAAAGGAAAACGGAAACATCATCAAACAGACCAGCAGAGAACCAACCCTGGAAACCACCTCCCTATGATAAAACGCTCACCGAAACCCAAAGGACATAACAAAAGGTGCCATTTTCTTGCGTATATTGCTGCAAAAGAGAAGAAGAATGCTCGATATTAAATATGCATTTGGGTAAAATGTACAAAAAGTACTTTAAAAAATGTAGAAACTTACTGATACATGGTGTCCGGTACCACAGTCTTGTCCTTGCCGTCATCAATCTCCACTTTTGCATCTTCCATCTTTGCAACGTTTCTATGGACAGAAAAGGAAAGTAGTAAGAATACATCCACAGGGGGAAGCACCAGCAGCAGTCAGAATGAACATTAACCTTCCTATGCAAGTTCATCCTCACCCATTTTCACCTGAATCCGAACCTGGGTTGAAGTAGACAGAAGACATGATGTGTTCGCCTGCCTCTACATCAAATTCAGGAGGTTGTTTCACAAGTCACAATGTTAAAAAATAAATAAAATAAAGTCAAACTAGAAGACAGAAACTGTTTTGACCTGATTTGGAAAACCACATTTTAGCCATGCAGATGAATCCATAATTTGAAAGTAAGTTCATTATCAGTCTTCAAATAAAATCACGCAAGAGAACATTAACTCTTCCCTGACCTAAACACTGCAAGAGAAATCATAAAGGGGAAAAAAAAAAGTGTTAACGATAGAGAAGAATCCAAGATCCATTATTACCTCTGGACAAAACAAAAAGCAGATTCCCTCCTGCAGCTCCTCTCCTCTTCCTCCTCCTCTTCCTCGTCGGTCTCTTTATCCTTCAGATCCTCAGGCCGTCATTCCGGGGCTTGTCTTGTGACTTCTTGCGACGTTAAAGGAAGATCGTTCAAAGGTTAACCGGGTAGTTTTTTTTTTTCTTTCTGTCCATCCACTCTTCCTCAGCCTTTTTTTTTTGCAGACGTAGTGGTTTCGGACTTCCTGGATCGCTTTGAAAAAAAAAAAAAAAAACTTTCAGTCTTCTTTTCTTTTAACCATCAACTTTCCAACCCTGAGTGTAAAACTAATCTGCTGAGATTTTTTTTAATCCAACCAGGTTTTCATGAATGGCTGAAAGTCAGACCGCAACAGGCCGATCTCACAGATCTCTACCCTCTTGTTATTCACATCTGGTTTCAATTAACTGAACTCCGGCTCGTCTGAGCTGCTTTTTCAACGTCAAACAACTGAGTCGAACCCAAAGGAAGGGGAAAAGACACAGAATAAGACTACAAGACAAGCAAGAAACTTTATTTAAATAGGTCTTTCCACCGTTTTAAAAAAAATACAACACAGTAATCAACCTTGAAATATTTTAAAATATATTATTATTATATTACATGGTGTCTATATTGTATTGTTATAAAACATATTTCAATTGTAAACCGTTTAAAAACGTTTTTGCAGTAACCCTAAATGACCACAAGGGGGAGTCATAACTGCGTCACACATAGTCTGGTCAACCCTGGTCTGTTTTCATTTGTACTCTGTCAACACCCAAGATTCTCACCAAATACTCCGTTTATGTTCATGTTTGTATTACATGAACGAAAGACTCACCTCTAAATTCAGTTTTTATTCTAGCCTTTTTAATAGATGAATTATTCTCTCTAATGCTTATTATAAGATTGGATTTTCATTTAATGTAATGATAAGACATAACGTGATACCTCGAGGAAAAGAATATACACATTTCTGCAGAATGATTCATACAAAAAAAAAAAAAAAAAAGCCAAAACGCAGTACTTCAGATATGCGAGGAATGATTCTTCTCAACACCCTTTATCCACGAAGCCATTTGCTGGTCTGGAATCAGCTACTCTTTTCCAAATGGTAGAAGGCTTGATAGAGGAGGAGAAGGACAAACTGGCTTAAGTTCAGTATCTGGGACCAAACCTGAGTCTGGATCCTCTAATGTGGACCATGCAAAACCAGCCCAGTCTATAAATAATACTGACAAGTCTTTAGAAGAGAAGAACACTGAACCTGGATATAACAAGAAGAGGAACTTGTAAAATGAAGGTAGGCTTGTGATGCAGAGATTTTTCCAAGATATTAAAGTTTGAAGAAATCAGGATTTCTTCATAGACATATTTATTCTTTCATACTTAGTTGACTATATTGTATTCATAACTTTAGGTGGACATTGCAGTGAGACCTGTCTTCCTGAAACCCATACCAGTGTTGCTGTTATTGGCTCTGATGAACTCAGGCATGGCCTCTTCATCACATTTACCAGTATGTAACTTATCTTACTCTTTCTAGACTTGAGGGTTTGTTTTTGTTTTTTTGTAGTGGCATAAATAAAACTGAGGACTAATCTCTACTTTTACTTACAAATCTTAGTTGAACTTGGTTTCATTCATTTAAGGAAAGTGATTCCTGTTCGCCAGAGGTGGCAGCTCTCAGGCGCAGCATTAGGAGGCTAGAGAATAAACTCTTGATCGGGACTTGGAGGATCGAGCACTTGCGGATGCACAAGTATTTCAAACCGTTTAAACCTCCTGCATCCAATACAAGACCTGAAACCGGTACGGCCCCCGGTGTAAAGCAGAAGAGCGGTGGGACATCAGATAGTTCTGATGTGGCACTGATGAACCCACTTCCACCAGCAGGCAACTTAAATGTTCACGACAGAGGTAAAGAAAAGTCCCACATCATGTCATAAAAAATAAAAATTTAGTTGACAAAATTGTAGATTGGGATGATTCAGTGAAAATGATGCCTGATTCCACATTTATGCAATTTTTTTCCCATGATTTTGGCAAATATGCTAATGGATTTTGAATGATGTCTTCCTAGACTGCTCCCAGCTGTTTGACAGACTGAGACCACCAAGCGGTTTCTACCGGATAAGACCCAAATCACACCTGGAACCTGTTTTGGTTTACTGTGACATGGAAGATGGAGGAGGATGGACGGTGTTTCAGAAACGTCGACATGGAAGAGTTGACTTCAACAGGTATCTAATTAGAGGGAATGATCTGTGTACTCTCTAATCATCATTAAAAACACAGCAATAGATTACACCAACAGAAGTTTTTCATGTGAGGTCAGATATCTGTCAAATTCTCCTTCTAGGGATTGGGTGGACTACAGAGATGGATTTGGTGATTTCAAACTGTGGAATGATGAGTTTTGGTTGGGAAATGAACATATTCATTCTCTACTCTCAGAAGGTCAGAAGTGCTTACAGACCCAGAAAGTTCCTTGATGTCTCCTTGAATTGAATTTCCTATGATCTCCATATTCTACTGCTTGGTTTTCTATTTGTCTTTCATGCTTTGCCTTTGCCGTGTCTCCTTTGCCTCTAGGTAAGAACCTGGTGAAGATAGATCTAATGGACTGGGATGGACAGAAGAGTCATGCATTTTATGAGAACTTCAGGATCAGTAATGAAGCTGTAAGATAACGTTTTACCTCCTTGGCCTGAGAAGTAACTGTAATTCCTAAAAATCACCACATGCCTTTACACCTAATCCAGGACAAGTACCGTCTCCAGTATGGAGTGTATAGTGGTCAAGCTGGGGATGCTCTGACTGGTGGTGGTGGGGTGGTGGAACACTGGTCTGCTGGCCTCAGTGGGATGCAATTCAGCAGTAGGGATCAGGTTAGATATGGAAGGTTGGGCTCAAATAACTGAGATTACTGAAGATATGCAGGGGACGACTGAAGACACTGATGATTGTTTCTGACAGGACAACGACCGCTACCTTCAGGGCAGCTGTGCTCAGGAGAACAATGCAGGATGGTGGTTCAACAGGTGAGAACTTCAGAATAAACCCTAGTGTATTACCATTATCATGCAGCTAAAAAAAACACACTGGTCATACTGAGGACGCAGGTCTCCTGAAGACATCTTAATGAATTGTAGCGTTTGAAACAAGCATCGATATGTGCTGCAGATTCAAATGTTTCGAAAAGAATATCAAGGTTGAATCATTTCCTTTATTAAAAAATGCATGAATCTGGACATTGTGTACAATCCTTTAACCTACAGATGCCACGCAGCCAACCTAAATGGGAAGTTCTACCGCACAGGGAAGTACAAGGGCCAGTACGACAATGGTGTTGTGTGGGGGACCTGGAGGGGTCTCTGGTATTCTCTGAGACACACCACCATGAAAGTGCGGCCTCTGTTTTTCTTGGACGCGATGGGCAGTGGAGAAGGGGAAATTTAAGGACACCGGGCCTGAAATCCGTTTATGAATGAGGGCAAAGTTTAATGTCACATGTATACTCTCTGTATTTAATCCCTCCCTTGTTATTTCCTGAAGCCTATCATAATAACAGAACAGGATCTTGTTGAGCGTTGACTGAATTGCTTCAAGTTTGCAGTATATTTCCACACAATAAATACAAACAGCATCTCAGCCACAATGCCTCACTGGTGTTCAGATCCAGTCATAACATACAGTTACAAATGCATACTGTTGGTGAAAACACCTTCAGCTGTGTCACACAAAGGGTCATCACACAATGATTCTCACAACACATTCATCAGAACAATAAGACTGGCCTGTCGTCTCTGGTGTTTTTAAAACAGTCATTGACTGTAATTGTGTATAACAGTGGTATGAAGTAAATTAGTACAGGGGCAGTATTTGATAAAGTAATTTGTTTTCAAATTATTACTTTCTGATTTATTTATTTATTTGTAAACAGCATACCAGGATTCCAGATTGTAAGCACAAGGACATATAATATATAGATTGTGTTACAGTACTACTGTATATGGTACAGAAACCTACAAAGAGACATTCTGAATAGTCATACTCTAAAACTGTTCCATGTTTATCAAAAGTTGATATATATAGACACAATTATAATTTAAAATGCACAAGAACAACATTTTTTTACAAAGTCTTTAAAAATACATCTTTCTTCAGTGAAATACAAAACAAGCTTCACTGATATGTGAGCTTTTGACAGAAGAAGGTTGACTCTCCACACAACAGAGATTTGGGTAAAAAGAAATGAAAACTCTTCCTTACTACAAACCTGTGAATGATTCCTCCTGCCGTCCGTGTGCAGAGGATAGATCGAGGTCCAGCATCCTCTTCTCTGCCTCACTCAGGACGTAGGGCGAGGCGACACTGCTGCTGTAGTCTCCAGACATTGGCAGAGACCGGCAGCGACTTTTTCTCTGCTCATAGGACGACACACTAAAGGTGGAGCTACGCTGCCGCCCTTTGACCCCTGAGCACGACTGAGCCTCCTTTAACTTCCGGGCCAAGATGTTTCTCTGAATGGGTGACGGACCGCGACGGTTCCAGTTCTGCTCGGCCCACGCTGCTCGGTCCACATTTGGTCCCACACCTGGACCCCCAATCCCTGAGACTCCCTCTCCACCTCCTGCCTCACTGCTGCTTTGCTCAGTGACACTGACATCAGCTTTAGCATTTTTCTCAAATGTTGAAATGCCAATTGTGTTGCTTCCTGTGCGTTTGAGTTCACTGCTGTGAGAAGGAATGGCTGTCCCTACCGAACGTTTCTTGTGGTCAATCATTTGAGCTCTGCATTCAGCCCAATCCAAAGCCCCATGTTCTGGAATGGGGTACGAGCAGTATGGCTGTCTCTCCCATCTTCCTCTGCTCCAACAACTTCCTTCAGGAAGGGTACGAGATCCCACCTGAAAAAGCCAACATACGTTTTAATAAAACAATCTTGTACAAATACAAGCAATAATATGTAGATATACATATAAATAGAATAAATAACTGAAGTGACCTGAGTCATGCTCCTTTCTCTAAACTGTCTGGCCTGTGCAGAGGGTGGAGGTGGAGGTTTGGTGTCATTGAAACTGGCAGTCCGGCGGAAATTTGGATTCTTCTGTAAGGAGCTTCCTGTTCCTGCATGCTGTTCTCCTCTGAGAGAGGCTAACCCACTCCTCTCCACCATTTCCACCCAGTCCGCTGTGCGGTCATGCCATTTTGTGCTGCCCCCACGAGGACCTATGAGCTCCGTGCTGGGACTCAGGATCTCTGCTGTGACTCCTGGCATCTGTGCTTGTGGCTTAGAAAAGGGAGCTGCAACATGAAAATAGCCAACATTGGTGTTGTTCTGGTCGCCGGTCGTCAGTGTTTGGATGGGGGAGTTGGTGGGTGATGCAGATATTTCCAATAGTGTGTCATTGACTGGACTTGAAGATACATGGTACATCTGTGTTGCCTCCTTTAACCCCTTCTTCTTCATTTCTTTCAACTGCTGTTGAGCCAATCGGTACCTAGCGGGATAATTATGTTTTAATACCAAAGGCAAGTAGGGACTAGCAGAATAAATTTGACAATTCTTTGAGGGACAAAACTAAAAAAAACATTCCAAACATACCCAAATACTGTTGGCAACATCTTCTGACCTGTTGGTGACTGCCTCTCTGGGTCTTTTGAGACTGGCATTAGCAGGGTCTGTGAAAGAGGCTGACTGCTCCGGACAACATTGTCCTTCCAGGCTGCTCCAACAGTCATACCAGCTAGTGGACCATGGCTTTCAGACAGGCTGGGTCTCTGAAGGCTATGACCACAAATGGATGCTTCATCTGAAAGCTTACGTCCTCCAGGAGAATGCATGGACCCTCTACGGACCGAACTGCACTGAGGGGTCTGGCAAAGCTTTCTCCACACAACCACCACAACAGTAACCACAATCACAGTCAGGCAAATAGAGATCCCGGCCACCATGACCACGTTACCACCTGATGATGCAAATCCGACAAGTACAGGGGGGAAGGATGTAGATGGTACCAGCAACGCTGGGGTTAGAGAGAAAGACAACTGTTGTAAATATAAAATTCCACAGAAAGTCATTAAACATTAATAGAAAAAAAGGTAAACGATGGGTTGAAGGGTAACTAACCAACACAGTCCTCCAAGGAGCAAATAGATTGTTCTTTCATTATCCCGGTGCAATGCACCCCTTCCACGTCTGAGGGAAGCAGACACTCGCGAACTCGCTCTCTCACCCCTTCTCCACAGCTCACACTGCACACACTCCACGGCTGCCACGGGGCCCACAACTCTGCAGGCAAACAGACAAAAATGTCGGTGCTGGTCAGCTGATCAGTTTGCAGTAACACACGGTGGAAATAACAGCAGATGTTTAGAAAAGCATACACCAAAAGCTAAACTATGAATTCACAAAACATCAACCAGTTAACATCTCAAGCTATATCATCCAAAGAGAGAAGAGTCAATCCACAACTTATACTTAATTTCTCAAATTATAAACTTGTTTAATCAGGTCTTTAATTTTTTGGAGCTCGATGAAAGTCATCATATGTAAAGTGTCAGTAATAAAATTCGAAAAGACTGTAAATGTATTCCTGACAGCTACTAAATGTGAACATTTCAATCAGCAATGTCTCACCTGTGCTCCTGTGAACCACCAAACACGTCTGTGCAGGACTAGGAGAGCGACTGTAGTTAAAAACAAATCGAAAGCAGTACTTATTCCTTCCTGGATAAAAGACAGAACAGTTGAATTCTGTCTCATTCTCTCCTTGAGTCAGCCAGTTAAAGGCTACTGGAGGAGAAGTGGGTTCCTCCAGTCCAAAGTCCTGCAGTGCTGTTCCATCTGCTGCTATCCCTGAGGAAACGCCAACTCCTCTTACACCTGAATCCTTATACAGCAACACCTTCCCATTGATGTGAGCGCAAGGTGGAGCTATCAGTTTAACAGTCATAGTCCCTTCACAACCTTTCCTGTAAGCATTGCTGCTTTCCACCAGCAGCTTATAGGAGAATATACGGGCCAGGTAAAGAGGTCCAGAGCTCTTCACATCTTGTGCTGCATGAGGAGACTGCAGAGCAACTCTTATGAAGTCTCTCTCTGTGAAAGGGAAGGCACAAGCCAGCTCAACACTCTGGGAGCGGAGGGGTTTGATTGCACGTCGCGTGTGGAATCGGACCTTGTTGATGCTGCTTCGCCCTATCTGGTTGAACTCCAGGTAGCTGACTTCTAGGAAGAGAGCAGAATCAATACCGCTAGAGCAAGGCTGAAAGTGATCATTCATGGATATCCCCACCTGGAAGGAGGCAGAAGAAGAGAGAAGAGTTAATCAAAATAGTTGTAACTCTGCTGCACAATTAATCAACTTTGTGTATTAATGTCGATATCTTGTTTGTCTTGCCTGAAATGATCCGGTGTGGTTTCCAGCCCTGTCCACTGCGATGTGAAAGGTGGGCCACTGCACCTGCAGTTCTGAACTCCACCACCAAGTGGTACTCTCCCTACTTCTGGCTTCTGAGCCATTAATGTGAGAAATAGCAGACAGGCTTGTCTGCCTAAGCAGGAACCGGAACGTTCCTGCATACAGGAAGCAAGAGCAGTTGAACTCCACCCGGCCAGTCGATTGGCTGTTTGGGAGAATCTTGGTCAGAAGGGTAGTGTTGGTTTCCATGTTGACCAGGGACAAGCTTGAGCTACGGATGGTGTTGCTGTTGGTTTTTGTGCTGAAGTCCACAAATACACTGG
Organism: Antennarius striatus; assembly: GCF_040054535.1. NCBI lineage: Eukaryota > Metazoa > Chordata > Actinopteri > Lophiiformes > Antennariidae > Antennarius > Antennarius striatus. Next base: position 17,753,678 of record NC_090788.1, read on the forward strand.
CATTGCTTAAGGCAATGTGGAAGGAGGGCCAAATATTGAGCCCTGCAAAAGCTAGAGAAAAGAATTCACAAAAATGACATACAACAAGAAGCAACTTACCCATTGTTCATGCAACCACACACATTCTTTGACAATCTGGCTATAATGTGGTCTCACACATTCTGTTATCACTGTTTCTTTGCCCATTCAGTTGTATCTTTGTGTATTTGTCTGTACCTACTATCTTGCCTATTACTTATCTTGATGTGGCTTTGAATGTTGTAGATTACTGTGCTTACAACGTGTTTATATTAAAATTAAATCTACAAGTAATACATTCTAATATCAGTTTAGTTGCCAAAAAAATTAAAATAGTTTTATGAACAGCGGGAGCTCAGATTTAATTGATCTTCCAGGGAGAATTGTTGGTGAATTAGCTTGTGGTATCATAATCAATGACTGTACACCATGATATATGGTACCAAAAATCTCTTGTGAAGTCAAGAATAATTTATGGCCTTATTAATACATTTCCCAGCCACAGATGATAAGATTTTGTTCAGCATGTAATTCAATATTAAGCTCTGGTTTCTACACTAGATTCAAATATGCAATTAAAGAGCATCAGTATTGGTAAATCACACACATCATACCCACATCACGTTCCAAAAAGAAATTAACTATTTCACAACACACTGAGCAAATTACTTCAGAGTAGTATCTGGGGTTCACAATACAGTGTTACGTGTATATTATTTTATCAACTATTACACTGAGTAGCGTGTACATCCTGTGTGTAAACCTTCTAGAAAGGCAAAGTGAATGTGGAAAGAGGAAGATGCCAACATTACTACCCCCTTCGGATCAACACATGAATGAGGGAAACAACAAAAACAGAATTTGATAGACTGATTTAAATTGCACTTTGCTCATTGCATGGCAAAATTAGTGACACTCACCGTATCCCATGAGCACCAGCAGAAAGGGGAGCAGTGACACAGCCTGTGTCATTACGATGTTCTTGAATTTGTCTACTTCTACACCACATGACCGTATTCCTCCAGTCCTGACCTCTGCAAATCACAAAATATGCATAAAAAGAACTCAAGAGTGCACAAGTCGCCAGCAGGCAAAAAAACAACTCCATCAAATAGAAACAGTGCACTGCTTGAAGGAAAAACAGGAAAACCAGAGCATGAAGCAGTGGCCATGAGTCTTCTGGATTTACACTGGTGTCTTCCTTTTCCTTCATTCTTAACAATGGGTATGAAGGGGTGGAAAATATTTGAGAGGTAGAGCCAAATTCCTGTCTCATGCTAATGTATTTCACTAACTGTTGTTTTATACTATTAATAAATAGAACAAAATCCCCGATTTTGTCATGCGCAAATATCAAAACTTCAGATTCTAGGACCAGACTGCTGTGACATCTAAATTTAAAACTAAGAAAAACTATTCAGTATATTTATGTCACTTCAAGTTTAACTCAAATGTTAAATGCAGTTTAGATTAAGAGGTTTATTTTAATCCCACAGTATTTTCTTTACGTTTGTTGCATCATTATAAAGCCCTCTCTTGTGTGCAATGTCAAATGTGAACGCTATGCAGTCCGTCTGAGTTCAGTCAGTTAGCATTTATTCTTGAGGCTCCTTTAGCCCTGTCTTCGGACTCATTGTGGTCATTGTTTGTGTGGTTATAAAATAAAAGGTCACTACTCACACGTCTTGTTGGCTCACGACATTATTCTTCTCAAGTTTCCCAACAGGTGAGGAGGAATAACGTCCTGTCCACGTTCCGGTGGCACATTTCCACTGACTGATAATGAACTCATATTTTCAGAGACGCTCGGCAGGACACGCGCGGAAAGGCGCGCGCCGCGATGTTCAGAGCGCGTGAGGTCGATCCTCTCGCAGTGACGTCACTCCGAACAGGAGTACGGAGAGAGTGGCACCGCACTCGCTATTGTTTCTTCTACGTGAAGTGGTAACGTACTCAATTTTATGCAGTATAATTATAAACATTCAAAAGATTTTAAGTTTTAACAACAAGAACCAGAGACATTAAAGTACTGTACTTCAGCACAGGTGCCAAACGAAATATGTCCAAGAATAAGTCAAGAGATCACATTTAAAAGATCATATTTAAAAAGAAAATAATGGTCAAATAGAAAAAAACACAACTATGCATTGACCCAGGACTCCCAAACAATAACATAACCAGGGTTTTTCTGCCAACCCATTAATGAAAAAAGACATTGCTGGGATTTTAACAGATGCCATTCAAAGCACATGTTGGTTTAAATTGCACATCTGAGTCAACCGACAGCAGACTAAAACAGGAGCTATTCTGTGCAGGAAAAACATGGAATTAAAATTCAATGTTGAACATGACAACCTAATTATTATGATCAGACCTGTTGCAGTTCAGCAATCAAGACTTCCTGAAGGGAACGAGTGAGTCTGCTATCAAGAAGTGAACCATATGACAGTGTAATCTCATTAGCTACAGTGTGTTACAGGGAAACCAAGCAAAACAGGAAGCTTGTCTGGAGATGAAAACCCCTTTCCTGATCTGCTCAATAAAGAACTGTATAAGATCCAACAGTGACACACTCTAAATTTAAAATGTCAGTACAGTATATGGTATTACATTCAGCAGCAAATGGAACACTTCACCTTGTACCTTCTTAGACTTATGATATGCTCTTATTTCATGGGTTAACTTCTAGATTTGTAGACATTCTTTAATCTCTACATGATATACAGTACTACAAGGAGATATGGCTAAATTAATTTCAAGCACATCAAAACTGCAAAAATTAAAAAAAAAGGTATGGAGATGAAACAATCCTAAGAAGAGAAAACAAAACGGCAGCTTTATTCCTCTCTCATTTATTACATAAAAATATTTTCTACCAAGGAAAACAGTTTTAGCTTTTTAACAGTTTATGCTGCCTTTTAAAAGGTATAATAAGCTTTACAACTGCAAAATGTATCATAAATGAAATACAATATCAGACTAATGCAGAAAATATTGATAATCCTCCACCAAAAACAGAAATTCTGTCAACACCTTTCTGCATATAATTCTTGAACAGTTTCTGGAAAAGCATGTTCTTGTAAAGCTTTTATTTTTTCTCTTGGACCTACATGGAGAACAGCTCACAACATCTCTAGTGGATTTAAAAAAATCACTCAAGGAACGCCAACCATTCAATAACCATCATCTGCTGTGCAGCAACATGAGTATGCCAACCTCACATTAGTATGTACACATAATGGTGATAACAATTCATCCAATCTATCACAAGTGGAAGTCTAGCCCACTTCACTTGTCTTTCCCTTAAGTTTAGGTTATCGTCTTAACAATTAATTCAAACAGGTCAAAAGAGGTTGGGGTAGAATCTCAACCCCTCAACAGAGTCGTCTCTGCACAGGTGTCCCATCTTCTCAGCCAGCAACAACCTGGATAGAAATAGAGAAGAGGGGGCCAAGAAATGAAGCAAAAAATGTACATTAATTACCTCACTGTTACACAAATATTGTGTAGTAAAATATAAAATACTGCTAAAGGTATTGCTATTGTTATAAGTTATCCAAATCCAAATGGTGTGGGGTTGTTTTTCAGAAGTTGGGCTTGGCTTACTTCCAGTGAAAGAAACTCTGAATTCTTCAGTATACCAAGATATTTTGGACAATTTCATGTTCCCAATTTTGTGGGACCATTTAGGAGATGGTGCCTTTCTGTTACAACATGACTGTGTACCAGTGCACAAAGCAAGATCTATAAAGACATGGATGATCAAGTTTGGTGTTGAAGAACTTGAAAAGTCTGCACAGAGTCCTGAGAGCCAGGCCTACTTGTCCAACATCAGTATGTGACCTCACAAATGCCCTTCTGGAATAATGGTCAAAAATCCCATAAACACTCCTGTGTGGAAAACGTTTCTAGAAGGGGTTGAAACTCTTAAAGCTGCAAGGGGTAGACCGACATCACATAAAATCCTATGGTTTAAGAATGGATGCAACTCGAGTTTATATGTATTTAAAGGCAGGGGAGTAGAAACTTTTGGCAGTATAGTGTAGAATGACATGATGACTTTTTAATGTACCTCTCTTTAGACAGAAGAACAGATAAACCCAGGAGCTTCGCAAACTCCTCTGCTGTCAAAGAGCCTTTGTCCGACACCTGAAGTGGAGGAAAACATATAGTTGAGTCATGTGTTAAATAAAACCTCGGGGCTGCGGTTTAGTTATATATATTATGTTAACCATACATGCAGTTTGGTCAATGCAGACCATGTCATTGCTATTATACTGTTTGTGACAGTAAAGCTTACATTGTCCAGTGCTGAGGATATCATTTCCTCCTCGCTGTGAGACTGCAGCTGGACCACCATCACACCACTGTCAAACACTCGCAGCCTACAGAGTGGACAGGGCAAAAGAAGGAAAGATTGTTTATGTGTGCGAGATTTATGCTAAAATAAAGTTGTATCAAATCAAAACAAAAACCAGTTCAAATACTGGAACTAATCGAGATGTTGCTAATCCAGCATAGTAAGGAAACAGGCCAGTGCTTCTTTTGAAAACCCAGGAAGTGGCAGGAAATGACAGTTGAGGAGGGTTGAACACCACTTCCAACAACAGGAAGCCACACAGGAAGAGCCTGGCCTCTGCGAACCAGGAGGCAACCCTTCCCTATGTATTCCTCCAATACACACAGTCGAGTTTGAATGCACCAAAATGAATGTCAATAAAACAACACAAACAACACTCAAAGTCACCGCAGTGGGAGCTTTAAAGATTCAAACATCTTGCAGGCATTAACCAAATCTTCTGGTGATAAAAGCTGTGGAAAGAAAACAAAAGAGGATGCTCAGTATCTCACAAACCACCCAAAGACATTTCAGTGTAGACTAAATGTGTGCATCACCTCCATTCCTCTAGCACGGTTGACAAGACAGTAAACCTCAGTGAGAGCCATCATGCCCCCACGCTCCTGAAAGAGAAATAGAAGAAAATGAGTTAAAAAAAAAAAAAAAAAAAGTAATTACAGTAGACAGAAAATATATGGAACAAAAAATTCACACCTACTTCCAGAGGGGCCTGTAGCATATCTCCCAGTTGCTTAGCTAGCTGCAAATGGTAATGTGTACCTGATCCATGCGTTTCCCTGGTAACAGGGTTAGCAATACCCATGCTCAGTAGGTATGACTTGAACCGGATTGTCTGTAAATTCCATCATAACTGTTAATAAACAGCAAATTACTTGACAAAACAAAATTCATGTTTTAGAATCAGTATTAGGCATGTTATATTCATGCACAATGGATTTAAGTTTTAACACGCTCCAGGAATGCTCCGCTTTTCGCCTGTAGTCCACAGGGACTCGCAAAAAGCAGAAAGCAGAAGAAAAAAAGGTGGATAGATGACTCTATATCAGTTGTGCTTCATACCTCATCTTCTGTTATGTCTCCCTGCTTGTCTTTTATCTTGTTGGCTATAGATTTGGACAGCTCCACCATCTCTTTGGCCTATAGGTAAGAGCAGACAATCATTCTGCAAATCCCCCAAATGGGAGCAGGTGAGCTTAACACAAGCTTAACATGAGTTTGGATAAAGTTAGATTGCCAATAGATTAAATGTAAGTGCAGTTCTAGGATGTGAATGGAACAATTTTAAGTCAACATTCATTCATTTTCATGTAACGCCGCTGTATCCACCGTAGCGGGTCACAGGGAGCTGAAGGAAAATGATAAAACACAAAAGACTGTTTCCCTTACCTTCACCATCAGCTGACTGAGGTCCTCAAAGGCCTGAAAAAAGTGAGTACATGGATCTTAATGCTCAGAAAGTTCCCAATAAATATTTCCACAGAACTGGAGCAGATAATTCATATATAATTCACGGTAATTCCACGCCTGGATTTGTTTTACTACCAAATGTTTAATAGATCTACATGAGTATAATTGAAATGTGTCCTGTGTTTAGCAATTTTTATATGATTCTTAGCAAGAGTATGAAGGTTAGCAGAAGTTACTAGAAGTCTGGATACTGGGTCAGCAAAGAAGCCACAGCGTGCAAGAACTGTTTACCACTTCCACCAATATAGAACTCTCTAGCTCAGTGGAAGTTGATGAGAGAACACATTCAAATCTATTGCTGTGTATATTAAAGCAACATCACCATTTCCCATTGACAGACAGTATTTTAAACGTTTTACAATACCTCAGAAATATTTTTGTCTGTTTCTTTTCTCTTTGCCTCTATTTTCCTCTCAATGCCGACAATTCCCACAGCACGAGTCTTTCCTGCCTATAGAAGTATAACAGAAATAAAATCTTTGTAGTGAGTCACAAAAGCAAATTAAGCTTTGGAAAAACAAATTGTGAGGCGGATCAGCTGCTGTAACATTATCAAGATAAAGGTACATTTTATTGATTATCATGGTTCTATAAAAAATTGTATCATGTACTAAAGAGAACCCTTACTCTACATCAAGTAAAATGGCAAAAAGTAACTTTACTCATCTTTACTTTATCTAGAATTCAAAACCATGCTTCAGGTACTGCTTTAAAAATATTTTAACAAGAGAATCAGTGGAATCAGAAAGTATTTTTAATGTCATTCCGAAATACATAACTGTACTGTATTTAACAATACTGCCATCCTGTGACCATAATCTGAACTGAAGTTTGACTGATTACAGTCTATTTGGAGTGGAAACAGGCTAATTTACTAGATTCTTTAGCAAAAAGTGGAAAGGAATAGATTTAAATCAGATGAGCCAAAGTATCTGTTCATCTTCTGACCTGAGACCCAGTTCCCGTCGAGATGGATTGTGAAACTGGTGTGTTCTCCCATCTCTTCTGAGTCATTTCCTCACTAAGTCTCCTGTAAAACTGCAAGCACATGATTCCGTATCAACTTCAGGTCATACACTTTCAAACACAGAGGCTCTTAGTAACCCTTAATATTGGGCACTAGAAAAAAAACAAAAACGTATAACTATTTTCATGAGACGGACTACCTCAATCTGCCCATGTTCTTTAAAGGACAGCTTGATGAAGGAGAACTTGCTGTGTTGGTAGGGACCTGGCTCCTTGTTGGCAGGTGTGGGGTGCAAGTGGATAACAATTTTTGCACTACAGGATAAATGATCAGCAATGAAATAATTATGGTGAAATAAATTTGGAATTCATCAACTCTTTTTTGCAGACTGAAGGTAGCTGTGTTCCTATGTAATGTAATGGTAATATCTTAGGTTTAACTACTATTGCAGGACATCACTTTACAGGTGTACTGGCCTCACCTTTTTCCTATTCCTGCAGCCTGTTCCTCAAAGAAGATGATTTGTGACAGGGGCATGGCTATGCAGCATTCCTACCGATGGAAAAAGAAACGCAGATGTAAGCATACAAAATTCTACAGGACGGTCTATGATCAATACTGCAGTTCTGTATCAGAGTAGTCGGTATGTAGTATTCACTGCTTTCTTACATGATTTTTAACGTCTCTCCAGATCAATCGATGAGTGCTCAACAAAGCAACTCCAATATCCAACTTAGCCTGACAGGAAAAGACATGACGTTATTATTTATTTATTTTTTGTAAGCTCCCATGTTATCTTCAGTTCAATATCGACTTGAGCGCATTATTCAATCTTATCAGGTTTTAGCTTCTCGTGTAGTCACAATTATACCTTGGTAAGAAAAAAAAGAAAGCAATAGCATACCTTATCGTCGCCGTCATAGAGTCTGACACCTCGCTGCTGAATCACTAAAGTTTCATTTATTTCTAAAAGCCCATTTGACCACGAAAAGCGGTCCATTTTCAATATAAGAATAACAAATAAGCTATACTTCTTTTTTCTACTGGAAATGCAGTTATGTTTACTTCCTGTACGCTGTCCAAAATTGGCCTGACTAAGATTTCGGGGATGAAAAAGAAATTGCAAAAAGCTACCATTGCAAAAAAGAGTAAAATACTGTGTAATCGTAATACTAACTAAAATAAAATTTAATAATTGAGGGTTTGTACTTTCTTTGTGAATTTTACATAATTTTCTACACGGCATCCTTGCAGTTTGCAACCTAACACGGGTCCTTTTTGATGTTGACGTTACCAGCGCCAGCTGTCATTGGAAGCTAGCAAAACTGCTATTCTTCCCGGGGTTATCCGAAATGAATATTTTCACTCTTTCCTCGCTATTATTATAATTTTCAATATCAGCGGAATAGAATACAACTTGAATTTACAAATGAACATTTTTAATTCGCATTTCTCGTATCTTTTTAATTAAGCTACGTTGAGAATTAAGAGAAGTGTAGCTAGCTAGCTTGTGGTTAGCTGTGGGCGAACTGGTGCAGACAGGTTTTGCTGCGCTGTAGATTCTCCCTCTCATGGTTTGAATTCATTGTTCTGGTGGAAAGTTGTATCGTACGAAAGAACCTCAAATATCATGCAGCTTTTTAACGGAGCTAATTATTTAATACGAATATCCCTTTTTGGCAAACTATGGTAATGCAGCATTATGAATTTAAGCCAGTAACATTGGATTTTAAACTAAAGACTTAGACGTAAAGTCATCCAAATACGTTCTATTGTATGACCTCATCTGTTGTGTTGTATAGAGTACCATTATCGCTTGCGTAGTGTACTAACTTTTTATTGACATAAAAGTGCACATTTATCTAAGGCAGCAAACATGGATAAGAAATCATTTGATATTGTTCTGGATGAGATCAGGAAGGTAAGTTTTCCTGGTCTTAAATTGATTGTCTGATTAGAAATTAAATAGTCTTAACTTCGGGACTTTGTAATTCGTCCTGAATTTCAGTGTGCATTTCATCCTCAATTTTAGTGCGTCCTGACCGATCAGCGTATCAAAGCCATTGAGCAGGTGCATGGATATTTCTCCAGTGAACAGGTAAGATAACAGCAACAGTGTTGTGCTACGTTTGTCTCCGTGCCGAAAGATACTCTTTTTGATCTGACTGACACAGACAGGTTTGTGTCCTTGACAGTTTATGCTTGTCATAAAGCCTTGATCGACATGGAATAATCCGTTTAATGCCTCGTTTGTGGTTTATGGTGGTTTATGATTAATCGTCAACCAACTGTAGTAAGATTTTAATTTAAGGGTCTCAAACCTCATAGGACCTGCTAATGAAGTTTTGTCATACATGTGTAATATGACATTAGCACATAAAGGTTTACATATATTCATAACATATTCATAACATTAGGTATGGCCACAAGTTTGGAGAGAAAAATAATTTCCTCCTCATTAACAAAGAATTTGGCATTCAAAGTTGTAATGGTCGTTCATCTAATCATATGAGAGGACATTGCACTGATTTTGTAAAGTGTTCTTGAACATCTGCAGGTGATGGAGATATTGAAGTACTTCTCATGGGCAGAGCCACAGATCAAAGCAGTTAAGGCTTTGCAACATGTGAGTGACTGTTTTCTTAACTCACCATGGTACCAGGCTTTATTTGCATTGACAGATCTATTCTTTACTGTATTTATTGATGCAGTTGCGTTTAACTAAATTTATTAATAAATTAATATGTAAAGACATCAATGCGAATATTGTAAAATTATATTATCTTGTTTTAAATTGTGACGTCCGTCTGTGATTTATATGATTTATTCGTAAGTGTAATTTAAACATGTTTCTCCTGCTGTCACTTCAGAAAATGGTTGCAATCCCGACAACCAAAGTTGCAAATATCCTGAATTGCTTCACCTTCTCAAAGGACAGGCTGGTTGTCCTGGAACTCATAGCTTTGTGAGTGAGAGAGGAAACATCAGTTCATATTCTGAACTGATGTTAAAATATTTTAAGGTACATATTGTATTGTAATATATTGTTGGATTAATTTGTTACTTGTCAACTGCTGGAAATCTGTTCCAATATAGGAACATTTCAGATGCTCAAAATTATCGCCCTGTGGAGGATCTATTTCGAATACACTTGTCTGAGAAGAAGCGAGCTCGTAGGATACTGGAGCAAGTAAGTTTTCTTATTTAACCTTGTTATCTTGTTGTAACTTTACGTAGGTTATCCTAGAATGCCTATTCTCTTTTACTGTTATATACAGTATATACTGCTTGTGGGGTCCCTATGGTTGCTGTAAAATTTCACGAACAATCAGACAAGTGTTTCATACAATTAGAAATTGAAAAGGTGATGTACTTTAAAAAAAAAAAAAACTATGTGTGAGTAGCACAGTTACTTTCTGCACAGTCCAAACACAAGTAATATTGGTGAACCAACAACTCTAACTTGCCCATAAGTTGGAATGTGAATCCGTCTGTTGAACTTGTTATGAACTGGAAACCTTTCCAGGGTCTGCCTTGTATCTCAGTGTCAAATGAGTTACACTTCAGCCTCCTGCAACCCTGCTTGGTATAAGCAGTTACAGAAAATGGGTGGATGTTTGTCTGTTGATCCGTTGTTTCTGCCCACCATAATGATTATATTCTTATTATTTTAAATGCAGTGCAGCACGAACAGGTATACACATACACATTTTCTAAGTGAAGCAACTTCTTTCTCACACAAGGTTTGTAAGGTTGGTTGTAAGGCTCCAGTGGCCATGATCTCCTCTTGTGGGATCATCCCAGGAAATCCATACCCTAAAGGCAGACCCAGCCTGGTCAGCGGCACATTTCCTGTAAGTATTTACAGGTTGTTGCTTTATACGTCTGTTTTAGGTTTGTTAAAAAGAAACCAGCCACTGCAATATTTTTTCCATTTGTGTTTTATAATTACAGGGAATCCCTCCAATAAAGAAAGAAAGCGATAAGAAAGATGACCCCTCCAATATTATGGAGGGGAAGGGAATTGCTTCACGGATCATTGGGCCATTCAAACCTGTAAGTATGTGATTAGGAATCAATAGACTCTATCCTCTGCCAGGTGGCTCAGTCCTGCAGTGTAAATGATGTTACTAGTTTTCCATTCCAACAAATCTATTGTTATATCTTCAGAGTGCATGTATGCCTTGCTTGTTACACAGCTAAGCTGACAAAACAGTTTTTCCTTCAACATGTTTGTCAAGTCCATCTTAATTGCAAAATTAAATTTTAAAATGTTTTGAAAAATGAAATGAACCTTTACTTTTGCAGTGTTTTTCTGCTTGTGTCTTCCTGCGAAAATATATGACTAAATCAATGAGGCTTAATGAATGACCAGATTCTCTCTTTGCTCCTGTGATGTTGGTAATTTTTGAGACGAAGAGAAACGGGTTTTTTATCAGCGGTGTCAGCAATAATGATGTATTTTCTTCCTCTTGTCAAGTTTCCATCAACCTACAATCCTCAACGGCCTGTGCCCTACCCCATACCGCCCTGCCGACCTCATGCTACCATTGCGCCAAGTAAGGAAAAAGGCAGTCCCACTTATCCTTCCTTTGGACAGTCATCAAGCGCTGTAAAAAATTGAAGTGACAGGAAAACACTTGAAAGGAGTCTCAGACAATTTGGGATCAATAATTCTGCTTGGAGTGGTTTTGGGTGCACTTAATGTGTTTTGTAAAACTACAGTCTTGGATTTTCTGTATGGAAGAGCAGTATAACCACATGAATTATTGTTTTATTTTTTGGTAGTTATGACTTCTGTGTCAGAATTTTGAGAATAAAGTTTTTTTTTTAAAATTCCTACCTGTCAAAAAAGATTTTTTGGTTTTACTTCTGACTTTAAAGTCATAATTCTGACACAAAGGCAGAATTCTGCCAGAAGTCAGAACGCTGAATTTTTTCCTGACTTCCAAACTGAAAAACAATGTTTTTCAACTTCTGATTTTGAAGTCAGAATTCTGAAGTAAAATGTTTCATGTGGCCGTAGTCCTCTTCTTTTTTTCGCTAATTTTGAGTGGTAGGGTAATTCTTACGTTTCTGTGTGTACGCACAAATGTGTGGTGGAAACTGTTAATATGTGCAACTGCTACTCAGGTGCATACAACAACGCAGGCCATGTTTCTGTGGGAGGGGTTATAAGAGCCAGTGTGCCCCCTCCCCCCTACAACTCCACCCACAAAGTAGCAGGTATGATCTGAGAGTGAGAGTGTGTACGGCATCAAACAGACACACCTTCAAGCTTGCTGGCTAACTACCTGGCATGCTGCTTAACAGCGCTTCTCGAGTCTTCATCGGGAGAAGAATGTGCTTGTGTCTATTGGCGTACACTGAGTGACCAGAAACATATCCCACCACCATGTCTGTTTGTGATATGACAATGGTTTTACCGTTTTCTTGCAGACGAAGAAGACATGGTCGAAAATTTCACTGAATTTCAGTCAGCAACATTTGTATTTGCAAGCTTATTTTATTGCACTAAAGCTTCCTTGTACTGCTGTTTTCTGGTCAGTCATTGTCAAGTATGTTTTGGTGGATAATTGGGGGGACAGGTATTTACTTGCATGGACTAAGAATAGACTCAAACTAATGCCATTAATGTTTTTCTTCATGGAATCACTCTGCTAGAACTTAACATGCATCACATCAGATAACATTGTTTGAATGCAATTCATCAGTTTTGGCAGTTCAAATACGTTTTTAGGGCCTTTGGGAAGATATGTGGTCAGAAGGACAACGATATAAAAAGTTTTGTTTTATTTGACAAGAACTGTGGGTCAAATAAGCATAACATGTTTTCCCAAAAGTAAGAAGCAAGTTATAATCTTGACATTCTTTTGAAGTTCCATAAGTTGCACGCTTTTATGCACTATGGCCATTTCTTCTTACCCTGGCTGTCTCACCATGCTATTGACATTTAAACTATTTCTATTATTCCATCTGAAAAACATCTGAAAAAAGGAAAGACTTAATAATTCAATGTAATCATGTGATAATATTTAGAAGCATTGTCATGTCATAGTGGTTATTTAGATCACTTTTTTCACAACCCATGATTCTCTTTGTCCCTCCAGGTTACACCAAACCAGGCAACCCACAGAACGCCACACCTGGAGTCAACAGCGGACCCCTTTTCATTCCTCATGGATCCACACCCTCTACCCCTACCCATGCACCCCAGGCCTCTCCTGGCCAGCCAACTCCTACAACACCTATAACCCCAGTTTTCCCTGGCATGGTGCCCTCTTACAACCCCAACGCTTCTTCTCCTTCCCCTGCTCCATCCCCTTCTGTGATCAAGGCAGGACCACAGACCCCAAGTGGCCATGCTACACCTACACCCTCATCTGTCATTAAAGCCCACACCCCTTCTGGTACGCCTTGTGGAACTCCTGTCCCAGGTGGATTTTCCTCCTCCCCCTTCCATGTCGCTTCCAGACCGAACACCCCCGCCAGTTCTCGCAGTAGTTCAGACCCCTTATCTCAGATGAACTCCATGGGCTCAACTCAGCAGAAAGGCTTTACCACAGACCACCCATCAGGTCCCACCCTTCCTGGCATACAGGCACAAGCAGGTAACCCCTCTGGGTCCGTGATTCGCAGTTGCACTCCCTCAGGACCACCATCTCTCACTCCTGGATCCTCCACCCCACTTATTCCAAGCTGTTCTACCCCAGGCTCTAGTTCCAAACCCTCCCAAGTTCATTCTGCACAGATTCAGGCTGCCATGGCTGCTGCTGGAGTCTTAAACAGACACACGGGAGGTAGCACTAATGGCAGTAACAGCCCTGTGCCCTCTGCTTTCAAGGGCACCTCTCGCTCTGGCACACCGTGTGTTAGCTCCCTGGTGGTACCAGGTTCTGCTCAAGCTGCCCTTGCACGGTCCTTTGGCCTGTCGCACCCCTCAGGTTCTCCTCAAGTCTCCCTCCCAAGTCCTGTTGCTATCACAGGCCTTCAAGCTCTCTCCTCCAGCCCAGCACCACCTCATTATCCTGGCCTGTCCCCTTTTTCATCCCTTTCTTCCTCCCTTCCTCCTTCCACCCTCCCTACATCCATGCCTGCAATTCCCCCTACAAGCAGTATTTCTAACCATCCTCCAACTTCCATCTACCACCAAGGCTTGGCTCCCAACTCTGCACCAAGTGCAGCTTCACCTTTTGCTCTGGGCCTCACTTCTGCGCCCTCTATATTCCCAGGCCTCCCACCTGGGCCTAGTCCTGCTGCCTTCCCAGGATTGGGAGTTTCAGGAGGGCACGGTGCTGGCAGCCCTGTCTTGTCTTCTTTCATGGGACTGCCAGGGGCTACTCCATCTTCAGTGGCATCGGTGGCACCTCTACAGGCAGTCGCTGCTGCAGCTGCAGCCGTGGCAGGAGTTCCATCATCTTCCGCAGTTCTACCAGGCTTTGCATCTGCTTTCAGCTCCAACTTCCAGCCTGGGTATGTGACATTTAAAAATTTGTACAAAAGCTTTGCAGACAAAGCCAAACACATCGTGTTTGAGAAGTTTGAAAAATAGCACCACCATAAAAAGCCAAGAGCAGCATCTGTAGTCAGTTAATAGTTTAGGCCCAGTCCCAATTTGAACCCCATGATCCTATGCCTCAATTTAAATGTTTGATCAATGTAGATACAAAGGAATGTGTAATTGGAACGTACCTGCTATTCTCATGCAGTTTTGGGCAATGAACATGTGGTTTTTTTGAACATGCGGTTTGTGTTATTTTAATCTATTGTACGGGCAGCTTTAGTCATATTTAACCAAGTGCCATTTGTCTGTGATGGATTTAACTGACCTGTGTGGGATTGTAGCCATCTTCTGGCTGATACTCTCCAGTGATATTTCTGAGTTACTTGGAGTGTTCTTTGGTTTTCATGTTGCATTTGTAGCAAGAATAATAATGAAGCAGGGACTGGATCTCCCAGACAGATGTTTGTATTCTACAATCACTGGAAACACATCAACTGCAACTGTTTTCCTACAAGTTCAGTTAACTAACCGTAACGCTATTTGGCACAGAGCTCTACCATAACCTGGATAACTGAGAATCTTCAAAGACATCTAAACTCTAGATAGTTTCAATCACAGAAATACCTCCACTACACGCAATTTCTCACTGTTGAGCCCACATGAATATAAGCTGCAAAATCTGGGTGTTGTAACATGATTGGGTTAGCTCGTTTCACTGCCGTCTCCAACATGTCCTCGTCAGTTCATTGATGCCAAGCTTACATGCAGCAGGTATATTTCCTACTTCAACAACCAAATTGATTATCTTTAACTTAAAAGCTGCTTTATATATATTTATAGGACTTTTTTTGTGTGTTTTGCATCATAAGGTGTCTGCCTGATGTGCGAAAAAGTCTGATCAAAACACAATCATACTATGGTTGCGTCGCATCGTATTATTTCTTCCACCTGTCTGTCTCACTATTGCACTTCCTGCTCCGCCCCGCCCCTGGATGCTGCTGCAAAGTTGTTTAAACCAGAGGGTTCAAAGCGTATAAAAAAAGCAGTGGCTTATATTCCGTATATTCCGGTAATTGTTGTTAGTAGGAGATTCAAGCTCTAATGAAGTGAGGAGTTATTTTAGGGAAAGATCAACTTTTATGCATTTTTTCTTTATTTTTAAGTTTATTTCGCCTTGTGAGGATGCCATAAAATATGTTTGTCGATTTTGTGTGCCAAGTGGAAATGCCTCACCAATGAGAAGTGAAATCTACTTGCGCTCCTCCTTCATTTCAGGTGCCAACTTTTTGATTTATTTGTTATTGTTCCAAGAGCACTTTTCAACCACAAGGTAGTTTCCCATTATTTGGAATGATAAGAGTGTCAGTGAGCCTGTTTTTGAGTTTAAACTCCACCTTTTAGTAATTTTTCAAGAGGAAGTCCATGTCCATTTTATAAGACTTACTGAATGAACAAACAGGTAGACTTGGGGGTACAAAATAGGTGTATAAAAAATATAAATATTTTGAATGAAGCATAACCTATCCAATCAGACAGTATGATGTCACTTGTATCATTTCATAATTGTATTGTTATTGTGTTGAGTTTGTTAGTAATTGTTCTGTGTGTTGCAGGTTGAGTGGTGGGCTCCAGCCGCCAGGGAGCAGTGGATTCCCCAGCCTGCTGTCCTTCCCTGGGGTACCAGGCTTCTCTCCCTCTGCCTCCCCTGCTGCCCTTAGTGGCCTCCATAACCCGAGCATGTCATCTGCATTGCTGCAGGTAGACACACACGCACACACACATACACACAGTAGTACAGTACAGACGGTCCTCTACTTACGTTCATTCGTTTTACGTTTTTTCAATTTTACGTTTGAACTCACTGTAAAATAATATTGAAAAAAAAAAAATTTGAGAAAATTTTTGAGTATAGCGCGCTCTCCGTAGTACGAGACGTTCAAACGATCTTACGTTTGACCCTGCGTCCACTGCAAACTAGACTAGTAAAAGAATTCATGGATGTACATACAGTATGAACGGTCACACATTACTGGAACGTACAGTAAAAACTTCATTTTCACATTACGTTCGGCCGTTCGGACCGTAACTAAAACAGAAGTTGAGGAGCGTCTGTATTAGAATGTCCATTTGATAAAACTGCTGCTTCAAAGCTACTCTTCATTGCCTTGTTTCAGGCTCATCCTACATCTGCTGTGGAGAGTTTTCCTCCTCAGCCCAACAGCTTCACCAACTACCCTCCAGGCCCAGGAAACCCCTTCCCCCTCCAACCAGGCCTACACCCCCAATTGGGTTGGCAATAATTTCCATAACACACTATGAAACACAGACCCTACCTACGCTCTAACCCCTATCACACACCCTGCCCCACCCCTGAGATGTTGATGATTTTTTTTTATACTTGAACTCTGTGTCACACAGTCCACATCGGAGTTTCAGTCATGTGTGAGTTACAGCCAGAGTGACTTAACTCCATGAGGAACACAGTTATGCAGTGGTGAAGGTGGAGATGGTGTATGTCATCTTTTATTCATGGTAATCAAGTGTAAAAGTTATTGTCAGTTGTTAGGTTTTAGACTTTTAATTTTAATCTTAGCAGGACTTGTTTTTTAATCAGATTTATCAACATTTATTAGTGAATTATGAATGATAGAAAAACTAGCAAAGGCACATGATATTATGTCCAGGACTGTATCTTCATGTAGTATTCTGTGTCCACTATCATTTGACAGGACTTGCTGATGATGCTGCTTGACTGTCATTTTAATATCGTATTACAAAATCACATTTTGATGAATTTAGAAATTTAGAGAATCAGTGTTTTCAAGCAGGCCACATCAATTCTAATACATGTGCTGTGGCAAGGGTGGTTGTGTCACACCCTCAAAAACTTGCATAAGGCAAATGTGTTATTTTCAGGGAACATTTCTATAGCTGTCGGCGGTTTACATTTTATGTTTTTCACACCCGTTTTTCACAGGTGTCACTCTGTATGTACTGCTACAGTACAACCTAAAGCATTTTTCAGCTGATCTGTGGACTTGAGATGTTGAATGACTGTATTCTCCATTAATGCCTTGCAGGATTGCAAGATTGTCAATATTTTATTTCATTCAATGTGAACCTCAGAAGACTCCGAAAGTTACTTTGTTTTTTGAAAGTAATAGAAAAGTTATTTCTTACACTGTTGTCATGTTTTCCCCTTTTTTTTTTTTTTTTGCTTTGTCAGTAAACAGCTGGTTGCTGTAACTGCCTGTATGTATAATCTGTGTAATGTTGCAGCTATGAGGAAGTCCCCTTAAATAAAATGACTGGATACGAACAAAACTATGGAAAAGAACTACTGTATTTATGTCTCTTTTCTTGACATGATCTGTGGTCGAAATTGGTAAAGGGTTATTTTTTCAACTTAGTAAAAGTAAAGTGGATTATACCTCTTTCGTTTCTTTCTTCCCGCTGTGGAGCATTCTGAGGCAGCGACTCGTGATGTCCGCTTGGTTCCGGCGCTTCAATACACGCACTGGATTCGGTGGACGTTCCCACGTGAACCACCGCTCCTAAACCTGTTTCACACATGGAAAAATCACGTGACTGATGACGTTTGGCACACTCAAGTGCTCCGAAACACCAGGTGAAACAGCTTAGTGGTCCGAATCAATGGGTGATCTTAAACACCGGCGAGTCCCAAATGCGTTAGAATAGATGAAACTGCGGTGCACTGCACAAGACGGCTGAGCTGTGGGGCTACAAGCAAGCCCACACCAGCCCTCCGCCTCTCACCCTGGACAACACCAGAAAAGTGGAGAGTCCAGCCCCTCTTGAGGCTTTGGGTTCCAGAGCACAAGCTGTGGGTGGAGGTGAGCCCAACTATTTTCTCTTGCCATAGGGGTTTTTGTACTGCTCTTTGTCTGGCCCGTCACCCAGGACCTGTTTGCCAAAAGAGACCCTAGCAGGAGCATAAAGCCCCTGACAACATAGCTCCTGGGATCATTCGGGCACTCAAACTCCCCCATCACGATAAGGTGGCAGCTCTCGGAGAAGAGGCTAATTATATCATGTGAAATTGATTTCGCCTTGTGAGGATGACATATAATATGTTTGCTGGTTTTGTGTGCGAAGTAGAAATGCCTCACCAATGAGGAGTGAAATCTAATTGAAATCTACCTCTTTGTTTTGTGTGTATTTTTTCCAAGAGCACTTTTCAACCACAAGGTAGTCAGTGAGCCTGTTTTTGAGTTTAAGCTCCACCTTTTAGTAATTTTCCAAGAGGAAGTTCATGCCCATTTTATAAGACTTATTGAATGAACAAACAGGTATACTTGGGGGTACAAAATAGGTGTGTAAAGAATATAAATATTTTGAATGAAGCATAACCTATCCACTCAGACAGTATGATGTCACTCGTATCATTGAAGAAATAAATCGATTGGTACGGAGTTATCGCCTTGTGTTCCTCGTATTGGGCACCGCTAAAAGAAGCGGACGCTTCTTTGTTGTTCCAGTGAGATCAAGCCTTTGTCTCAGTGATTTTTGCGTTCCCCACTTGGTGCATGTGCTCTTTATTGCCTATTATCTAGATTGTACCTGTGAAAAATCCCCCGAGCCCTCTCTCTCTCTACCTTTACCTGGACGGAAAATTCCCAACCACTCCTACCTGCCTTCCCTAATGGATGGGCGGAGCCCAGAGGCTATATACGAGCCAGGCCACATGCAGCCACTCCTTTACCTCTGGAGAACAAAGGAGCATGTGGAGGCCTCAGCCTTCCTTGGAAATGTTTGAATTGAGTACATGACATGTGAGCTGTAAAGTTACTTTAGTTGACTATGATTTAGTTTTCAGTGATGATTAACTTCTTGATTATTAGGTTTATAGTGTTTATATTTGAAGTTAAATGACCTTTTTGATTATTAACGGTGTAAATTAATGATGGAATTAGGAATTAAGTAGAGTTAATATTCTTTATCCTTTTGTCTTTGACCATTCCCTTGTCAGATGAAACCAGTTCAAACAACCTTGAAAATAAAAGATTAAAGTGGAACCTCCTGCATGTGCTCATCTGTCCTAACCGACACACCATTGAGTTGTATTGACTCCTTAAACCAGATCATCCTAAAGCCTAAATATTCTACAATACCTCTTTCATTGCTTTCTTCCCACTGTGGAGCATTCTGAGGCAGCGACTAGTGATGTCCGCTTGGTTCCGGCGCTTCAATACACGCACTGGACTCTGTGGGCGTTCCCATGTGAAACACCGCTCCTCAACCTGCTTCAAACGTGGGAAAACCACGTGACTGATGACGTTTGGCACACTCAAGTGCTCCGAAACACGAAGCGCTTCATTCACCAGGTGAAACAGTTTAGTGGTCCGAATCGATGGGTGATCCGAAACACCGGCGAGTCCCAGATGTGTTAGAATAGATGAAACTGCGGTGCACTGCCAATAGTGTCAATATCCCTTTGGATTGATCACATCAGCATTCCGATTGCTGACCATTTGCATCATAATTAGTAATCATCCCATGTAAATCACACACGAACACATGTTTATATTTATATTAAATATACAGTAGATGAACATATAATCTATATCTCTTATTGCTTTATTGAACCCTGCAAGGACCAATGATCATAAAACAATTTCCTGTTATATAATGCTACAATATAGCAAGCAAGGATTAACACATTGAATTAGATTATATTCGATTTAATTCAGAAAATTTCTAATACAGGAAATGTCAAAGCGCTGTTTCCTGGGGTTATTGACCGTTGTGTGGTTGCAGTACAGACACCCTGCCAAAGAGGGCGCCCATGTTCCCAATGAATGGGGCACCAAGTAAAACTGTTTTCAATACAGTTCTTGCAAACGGTTCGAAGCCCCATGGGGCGCCATTCAGACATCACTAGCAGCGACCGGTTGCTTCCTGGGTTATTGTCTTGGTGTCTTGGTTGCGTGCTGCGTTTAGGTGGACTTTTTTTGTGGACTGCACAGGTGCTGGAGACACTGGAGATCACGTTTATGAATTATTTTTGTATTTTTTACCTAACAATATACTGTACAGAGCGGGAGTGATAAATGAGAGGAAGCGAAGTTTGAGCGTTGATTTCTTGACTTCATTATTAGAAAACTTACTTCTAATAGGAAGTAACTCATATTATTTAAACAATTATTGGAAACTGTGATAACTGTTTATCGAGATATTATGCCGATACCATCCAGTTAATAGAGTAAAGTTCTTATTCCCAAAATTGGGGGGCACTCCAGGCACAACGCCAGCTCTGCAGCTTTGTCCGTCAGGTTGGAATGTCAATGTGTGGCAGCTTGCCTCTTGGCCGGTTGTTGTGATGATCCATTGTGTGTGTAGAAAACCTTTTTAGGTGATATTTGAGTTTTAAGACCAAAGACCTTTATTAGACTTTGTCAAATTCTGGAAAGCCTGGAAGTGTGGCCAGGATAGATTTTAGTTTGTGTTTATTTTAGTGCGTTATAGTTTTGTGTTTTTCATCAATATATTTACTCTTTTGTAGAGTGTCTTTAATTTCCCTTGTTGCTTTAATTTGGCCATTTTTTAATATTCATAACTCACTATAAGTCCTCTTTATGCTATCTCTTTTGGTTTGGGATTTTTTTGGAATTTTTTTTTAATCTTTGTTAACCATTATCCTAAGTCCTTGGTGCTCAATAAACTTATATTAACTTTCATTCATCAGGGTTTTTTGTGTTGCTTCCCTTTTCCCTCAGTCGGTTTGTAAGAGTGTTATATGTGACTGTCTACATGCAGTTTTCATTTATTTGAATATTCAAATTTCTATTTATGTGCTTGGTTACACTACATTTATTTACACTACGTACTTTTTTGTAACTATAGATGGCTGGATGGATATAGTACATGTTTAATTCATTCTCTTTCTGGTTGATTCGCTGTGACGACCCCTGATGGGAAAAGCCGAAAGGAAAAGAAGATTCTTTTTCTGGTTTTTGTAATTATTTGTGTATAACTATGTATTTTTGGGATGAATTATTGTTAATGAAGTAGTTGAGAAAGAGGTATGCTTCACCATGCTCCTTTTTGGACATGTGGGATTCATTGCTTTGACTATCGTTACTATCGTTTTGTCTACGTTCAAGGGTCTTGTTTGTTTTTCTCTTCAGTATATTTTATTTTTTTACTACCGCATGTACAAAAAAGAGGATTCATTCATTCATTCATTCTTTCATTCATATGGTGTGTTATATCATATTCTTGTGGAAATGGTTTTAGAAGCTCGCGGAGCTGTTTTTCTCTGTCATTCACGCATCCTGAAACAAAGAACACATGGGTAATTACAACAATTAGTCGCATTATGTAGCTTTCATGGTCTAAAATACACGAATACTCTTGCACATTTATCAAAGTGCCTCAAAAGATTTTGACATTTGATTTTTCGAAAAAATGCTTTGGCAGCACAGCCAGCATACCTAAATGTGTATTTGCAGGGAATCTCGAAATGCCCAATGATTCTAGTTCGGCATTCTCAAAATAAACGGGTCCGTTGTTCCACATGAGATCAAAGCCACCCACCCTTTTCTCTTTTCCTGTAAGTCTATCGATACAAAAAAATAGATGTCAGAATGCAACACAAACTCACAATCTACTGTTCAGTACTTAGACATAAGTTATTAGTAGTAGTAGTGGTAGTAATAGTGGTAGTACTAGCAGCAGCAGTAGTAATAGTAGGATTATAGCAGTTCTGCAAAAGTTTTTCTCGAGTGTGGTTCTTTCAACCTGTGTCCTTAACTTACAAATAAGCCATGGCAGGCGAAAAAATATTAAGACTCAGAATTTTTGTTTCTATATGAATGAATATCAATTAAAAACATAATGGACACTGGTTAAGGACACAGGTTAACAAAATGAAAAGCAACCACTACCTTCCCTCCATATCAACAATATGCAGCATGTCTTCCAGCAGGCTGCACTTCATTTTGAAATCCTCTGGACTGCTGGCTGACAGTGATGGAGACGCATTTACTTCGAGTAACCACCTGTAAAGAGATGAGTCAGTGCAAGAGGAACAGTGAATTCTTCACATTGCTATATAAGTGAATGAATATGCAATATCTCCTTTCAAAAGTATGAGTATCATTAGTATCTTTTATTTATATCATTATTACTGTATGCAGGTCAGGATATTCAGGCAAATTTAAGAGGTTTTCATACATACTAGCCTAGCAGCAGTTTTATTGTGATGCAAAGCAGCCTGGAAGTCAAGTCAAATGTGTGCCATACCAGTCTGACAGTATGCTCATTTGTGCTCGTGAAAGCCTTAAGCAATGTTTGCAAGTCAATGTGAGCATTTCGATCATACAAGAGCTTACGGTTTGAGGTTCTCATCCAGGAGAATGTCATAACCATAGAGCTCAAAGCAGTGCTTGTCATTTATAATGACTTTTTGTACACTCTGTAGACTGCTCAGAAAGATGTTGTCCATCTCTTTAAAGAGAGCTTCTACGACGTCTCTGCCATTTTTTGCGGTCAGGTATCTTCGAAGCTGTTGCAACTGCCACTTACAACCCTATTTAGAAATGAAAAGCACAACACATTAATGATGAGGAGATAATACATTTTTAAAGTGTATACATTCTGGCAAAACACTGATGCAAACATGCAATCAATTGATGTGCTATTTGTGGTGTGAGGTTTTGGATTAGGCACCTTTTCAGGATCATAGTCTGGAGCTGTTTTTTGAACAGCTACATTGGTGAGGTGCATATCTGAGATGAGACACTAAGTAGAATTTTGGAACTTGAACGACAAAAGTAAAGACAAAAGCCTCAAAAATGGGTCAAAATAAGCTATTTAAAACTGATTTTCCTTGAATATTTAATCGGACAAAAGCTCAAATTGGCAAGGGATTATGGCCAAACTAGTACTACAAACCAGACCCATCCGACTGAACTCGTCTCTCAACCTTTATATGAATGAATTTGAATGACCTCAAGAAAGGATACACTTGTCGTCGAAAGAGCTGAGGGAGAAGCGAGTGCTGGAGAAGCGTGCAAAGCCATCTCGATACAGCCAGGCCTTCAAGGGAGCAAACTGAAGTATAAACACACTGGTTAGTCCATTAAGCTAAATTTACATTGTGTATAAAATTGTGTGAATTTAAATCTTCAGTACATACTGATGTGACCAGCACATAAACCCTCAGATCAAACTTCCTGCCTGTAGGGGGAAAGGAATACTTGAGTAAGTGTCACGCCCTAACCCTTTTCTATGTTAGATTAAAAAGATGCAATTTACTCATTACAATACCATTTATTAGGTAGGGCTTTTCAATGTAGCGTTGAACCACATAGCTTTCCTCTTCAGCCGTATCCTTCTGTTCCTCTGAACAGGTTCCTTCCTATGTTCCATCCATTATCAGTATGAATATTTGAATGGTATGTAGAATCTGTTTTTATTCCTTTTATTTATAATTAATGATGCACAATACCTTTCTCGAGTACATATCTGCCAGTTTCTTGAACAGGAAAATACCTCTTCCTTGAGATCTTCCTGCCTACAGTAAATAAACAGTTGCTTTTCTTGATATGAATGCAAAATAATGATAATTTAATTATTGCTAACTTAATTAATTACTTAATCTTCTGAAATCATGCCAATACTAACAGAATTTTATTGCATTTAAGTACATCTGTAGTGCAAGTTTTAGATTACCGGCTTCATAATCCAGACGCTGTCAGGGTTTTTTTTAAACTTCTCCAAAAAGAGATGATATTCATTGGGTAGTGCAAAGGTGACAGGGAAAAAATCACATTTGGATGCTTCCGTGCGGCCATCAATCTTTTCCAGATGTCTTCGGTATTTTTTTAGATTTTTCACCATGTGGTTTTTGCGAGACAGCTAACATATAATACATGGAATCATGTTAACAACACAGAAACTACATGAATTTTATTTAAATGACAGATGATTACTAATATTTTAAAATTTTTCTGTATGTCAACTATTTGGTAGATTGATGTTGTCTCACCTCATAATAGTTAGGAAAGTGGTTTATTCTCATGTGCTCCTTCATGTAACCCTGCTCAAAAGTCTCCCGGAGCCCAACCAAATCACACCAGCAGAAGTCCCACTCTCTATCACTGTGAGAAGAGCAGAATTATACCTCCGTT
Source organism: Antennarius striatus (assembly GCF_040054535.1). NCBI lineage: Eukaryota > Metazoa > Chordata > Actinopteri > Lophiiformes > Antennariidae > Antennarius > Antennarius striatus. The sequence goes on from NC_090788.1 coordinate 17,778,148, forward strand.
TGTAACATATGATTCATGTCACAATTAAATATCATGACAGTCGATACGATAGTAAGAAGACACCTCGACTCACTCTTTAACTTCAACCCAACCTGGTCTCCGGTGCAGTACATCCTTTATGGTGCTTAATGGACCACATTTGTAATACACACGACTTCTCGTGTGTTGTCTCTTCTCCCTGAAGAGACATCACTATTAGCGGCGTTTTTGTTCTCATATTGCTGTCATTTATAATTCACAAGCAACACTCACCGCTTCTCGGTTTTGGTACAGTCACGTTGATCTTTGTATCCTGATATCTGCACAGGCAAAGAAAAGGTAACCGTTAGGAGTAGTTCCTCATCACATTGAAATACCACTGCTAAAAACTATACACATTAATATTGTTTTTGCTCTGCGAATGGCTGGAGCCAGTGAAACAATTTAACAAGCTTAACATTGCACAGCCAATCAGTGCCACTGACACTGCTTTTGATTTACCTTAAACTTTGACATGTGTAACAGACCTCAAGTTGATCGCAGAAATCCACACGACAAAGGATGGTGTGGATTCTGAACAAGGTTTACTGTAGCACACAGAATTGACAGTTACTGCACACAGTAACAGTACCAAAAGAAAAACAACGTCAGTGACGATAAAGCATTATCATATCCGCAAGATGTACAAACAGGAGAGAACAAATTTGTACATTGCAACTATGAACTGCTATGATACAAATTGATGAACTATTACAGCATCATGTATGCTGTATGGTACAACGTTCAGATTTTAGATGACATCATAATAGATGTTAAGGAGTTATGAATAGTGAACCAAAGTGATTTTTTCATATATTTTTTTATGATAATAAAACTGATTAAATAACAGCCAACAAGATCATAGAATTATTTTTAGGAGTTTTCAATTCAAGAACTCAACTTCTATATATCTTATTGATGCAGCTTCCAACAGTAGAAAATAATAGCAGCTTACCTATGAACTATGTTAGTATGGATCTATAGTTAGGACTGCAGTGTCAAGGTTTTTTTTTTTTTAAGAGGTTTGATTAAAGCTACTTTAATCATCAAAGCTCATCAAATCATCATGAGTACTGGATGAACCTTTAGCTTCAAAGAGACAATTCAACCTACCCACATACCTACCTAGATAGACTCAAACAGCATTGACTTGTTTGAAAGCTAAATTAAAAATGCTGTCTTTTTCTTCTTTATAAATAAATGAAGACATGCAATTTCTGAAATATCAATCAATCATTTTCTATACCTGATTCTTCCGCTGTCGCAGGTCACAGGGTGCTGGAGCCCTTTCCAGCCGACTGGGGGCGTGACACTGTGTTCATTCTGAGGAGATCAGAATGTCGGCCAAAACCATCAGTTGTTCCATCCCCTGACAAATCAGGATCCTGTGTTTACATTCTGTATTTCATAGAATTTAAAAAATATATATTTTTCGTCATTAGCAATAAATGAATAAATTCCGACTTGTACCGGCAATAGTTCAGAAAAGGTTAATGTTGAAGTTTAATAGCCAAAAAGAGCGAATTACAATTCCAGAGCCATCAAACTAGGAAAGGAAAGGTGCTTTGATGTCAAGATATATAAGAAATTAGCAAAAAAACATTGGGCTAACATGTGAGTGTAGGTGAAGTTGTTTCCATTATTTCACTTTGTCAGCTCTAAATAATAAACTTGCTGTCATGGTACGTTTAAAGAGAGCAAAGAACCAGATGCAGAGTCAAAGCGGAATGCATATTCATCAATAAACAAAACAAAACAGAAAATCCTTAGATCTGGTGAGCAAGGCGTCAGCTGTCGACCTGATAGCTGACATGTGGATATCCATGAACATGGACGCCAACTTCAGAAGAGGCTGGTCGGAGCAGATGATACATTTGCAGTGCACCACCAGATGTCACTATTCTGAGTGGTTTCAAAGGCCCGACCACTTCAATCAAATGAACTCTGTTGAAGCCTCATGAGACTTCAGCTGCCCATCCCTAGAAAATGCTGTAAAGTAGGAGTGAACAATGACAATCTTGCAGGGAACTGAAGGACGAGCAGAGTATGTTTAAAGTGGGCCTGATTGTGGGATGGGCTCAGGTGGCTCCGGCAACACTGGGGACTGGAATGAGATCACTGAGTACGCGGAGGTGGAGGATGATTCAGAAAGGACTGGAAACATTAATGACAACATAAAATGATATGGATGAATGAAACAAAGACTTGGCATGAATCATAACACTAAAGAAGCGAGGAGTTATTTTAGGGCGAGTTCAAGAAGTTTCTCCACAACTAACCATCACTAAAGAATCTGATAATGAATTGTGAAGCACCCTTGATAATAAAAACTTTTTGAAAAAATTATTATTATTATGATAAAAACTACACCCTGTCTTCATCCTGTTAGTCACCCATTTGTCTATACATCAGCTTTTGAGAGTTTTCCCTTTGTCCTGTTTAGCATCCACTGCTCTAGGTTAATGACATCATGTGACATTGATCTTACCTTGTGATGATAATAGTACCATAAAATATGCCCATTGATTTTGTGTGCTAAGTGGAAATACCTCATCTATTAGGTGTAAAGTCCACTTGCGCTCCTCCTTTGTGTCCCAACTTTTTTCGACAGCACATTTTCCACCACAAGGTAATTTCCCACAATCTGGCATGATAACAATGTCAATGGGCCTGTTTTGTGAGATCAAGCCCCACTTTTTATTAATATTCCAAGAGGAATACGATAACCATTTTTTATGACTATTGAATTGATTGAATCAGCCAGGAAGAATTGTGGGTGAAAAAAAAATGTTATGTAAAAAAAAAAATATATATATTTTGATAGAATCATAATATATCCAATCAGACACCACCTTTTCTATAACTGTTTTAATTATGAGTCCCATTGTCACCCAATAGTAAGAGAAAATACTTGGTGGAAATGAATGATGAGAATGCTAGCACTATTAATATTTTGTTGCATTACACAGTATAAAGTCACTCATAGGGTTCTCTCCCTCTGCTTGCCCTGCTGCCCTCCATAACTGAAGCATGCCATCCGCATTGCTGCAGGTAGACACACATACACACAGTAAAAGTATTTGAATGTCTGTTTGGTAAAACTGCTGCTTCAAAGCTACTCTTCATTGTCTTGTTTCAGGCTCATCCTACAGCCGCTGTGGATAGTTTTCCTCCTCAGCCCAACAGCTTCACCAGCTACCCTCCAGGCCCAGGAAACCCCTTCCCCCACCAACCAGGCCTACACAACCAGTTGCGTTGGCAATGATTTCCATAACACAGACCCTACTTACACTCTAACCCCTATCACACACTTTGCCCCACCCCTGAGATGTTGATATGATTTTTTTTAGCCTTGAACTCTGGGTCACACAGGACACATCGGAAAGTTTCAGTAATGTGTGAGTTACAGCCAGAGTGACTTAACTCCATGAGGAACACAGTTATGCAGTGATGAAGGTGGAGATGGTGTATGTCATCCTTTTATTCATGGTAATCAGGTGTAAAAGTTATGGTCCGCCAAGGGTGGGTGTGTGACACACTCTAAAACATGCATAATTCAAATTTGTTGTTTTCATTGAATATTTCCATAGCTGTTTATATGTTATATGTTTTTATATGTTATATGTTTTTCAAACCTGTTTTTCACAGGTGTCACTCTGTATGTACTGCTACAGTACAACCTAAAGCATGAACCTCACAAACTCAGAGACACTTTGTTTTTTCAAAGTAATGAAAAGTCTACTTGTTACACTTTGTGAACATGCTGGGTGGAATGGTGGTGCAGCGGGTAGCGCAGTTGTCTCCCAGCTAGAAGGATCCGTGAGGAAATCCTGTTCTGTGTGGAGTTTGTATGTTCTCCCCGGGGCGGCATTCTTTCCAGGTTCTCTAGGTTCCTCCTACATCCAAAAATGTGCAGCTTAGGTGAACTAATCGTTCCAAATTGCCTGTAGGTGTGAATGTGAGCATGACTGTTTGTTTGTCTTTTGTGTGGCTCTGCAGCACACTGGTCAACAGAAGCAGTTAAGAAGATGAATGGATGTCGTCATGTTTTCCACATTTTTTATTTTTTGTTATTTAGTCAGGAAACTGCTGGCTGCTGTAACTGCCTGTGTATACATATATAACTGTGTATACACTGACTGTTAAAAAACGAACACAAACATGTATATACCTGAGTGACTATGTAATTTCCCTGCAGGGATTAATAAAGTGTACTTCATTCTCTTCTATAATTTGAGGTCGCAGCTACGAGTAATCCCTTAAAGATCCCTTAAAGGTTTTAAAATTCATTTCAAACAGCTTCCAGATGTCTAACTACACGCCCACGTTGATGTGGTGCACATGTTGTAAAAAAACTGTTTTTCATAATAGGACCCTTTTAAATAAAGTGACTGAATACAAACATTATTAGGGAAAACAACTATTTATGTCACTTTTCTTGACATGATGTGCTGTTGATTGGGTAAAAAAATTGGTAAAGGTATACTTTCTTGGAAGTTATTTTTTCAGCTTAGTTAAAGTAAAATGTAAAGTTTCAGTTGAGAGACAGATTCCGTATTTAAATGACAACCTCAACAGTGATCAGACAATTAGGTCTGTATTGAAGGCTTTTGTCACCATTAAACTAATGGTGCTGATAGTCAACTCAGAGGCTCCCAGGCTATCTGTAATATTCCAAGGTAATTTCAGTCAGTCATGAGATTCTTATCAGATGGCAGATTTAGTTCACTTTTTTCCATTCAGATTATAGGTCGAGCCAATTGCTCAAATTAATCCAGTCAAATGAACAGATTTTAAAGATATCTAAAGGTTAAACACTTGCTATTTTTAGCAGGATGTGAACTAAAGTTAAGCATTTAATTTTGTACTAATCCACAGAAAACTGACAATATAATGACTATTATTTTCATATTATTCGAGGTGGAATGGCCACATCAGCTAATTTCTTTATTAAAAAAATAGGTCAATTCTTCATAAATAACTTATATTCTACTTGGGTGTTACCATCATAACAACCCTATAATTGATGATCAATGATCAACTCAGAGTTGGAGCCACACTTCCACCTTCTCTCACGTTACAGCTTTAAAAGGCTGGGCGACTCCCTCTCCATTAGAATCTCTTCAACAACAAACTCAAACCAGACTTCCGCTCTCAGTTTCACCAGTACTGTACATGGAAATGGACAGAATGGAGAGGCAGCAGACGAGGGGGAAGAGCAATGATGAGTTAATATGTAAGATGAACCACTTTTACTCTTTTCTTCTTTTCTGATGATATAATCTGTTACTGTTTGTAAAGTTCACAAACAGATTGACATTAAACTTCAACGTACGGGTTAACAAAAGTATTTATTACTTGACAACCAGGAGCTCTGTTTTGAATGTGTTTCCATGCTGTGAGAGGTATGAACCAATCTATGTTATGAATACTGTAAGCACCTAAGTTGATCTTCTAGTTGGAAAGCAGTTGCACAGGCTCAGGGCAAAGTGGAACTGTATTGTCATGGAGATAGAAATCACATGTCACTGAGAAGTGTCCCTAAAGCCTTTTGTGTGTGTTTTCCTCATGCAGACATCTGCTTGTATTAATGTTATTAAAGCTCTGAACAGTGGACTATCATGTTACACTGTTGAGGTTTTTGATGCGTCACGTTGTGAATGTCTTTGAGCATTGACTTGTTTACTCAGAAGCCGCTTTACTCGAATATTATTTTCACAGTGTTTGCAGAAAAGAAAAAAGATCATGACTGTCTGTACAAGCTGTTTGAATACAAGTTAGATCAACAATTTTAATCAAAACTGAACTGTGGGCAAACATTACAAACAATGAGTTTCTTCAAATGTACCCAAACAAGTCACATTTAAAAAATTTAACTTAAAAACAAGTAGTTTACCGTTAAATGTGACTTAAATTTCCAACAAGACAGTACATTTCACTTGCCACATAAAATTCAGTTCCTTTTTTAATAGATCTCCTTATAGCTTGAGCAAAAAAAGGAGAACCATGTTCCATTTTTGTGAACTGTGAAGTTTTCCACATTGGATACAATAATACAGTATTGTCCTTTGATAGTTTAATGTCACAACAGGACACTTGGTGCAGTGGTTTTCTTGTGAAAACCAGTCATGTGACCTGGAAGCTAACAGAGACACTCCTTGTCGGTTGTAGTGGTGATCATGTTGCATGAGTTAATATTTTACTGATTGCACTTTTGTCTGCGAGAGTGGTTGTCTTTAGATCTGAGAGAGGGCATAGAGAGTTGAGTCAAAGTAATCATTTCGTAAGTAAAAAAAAAAGTTCAAATTAATATAAATGATTACAAAAATAATTATACTCCAATTTATGTAATTCATATTTGCAAGACATGTAGAAGGAGCTGGTTTATTCCTCTTTCCACAGGAATGATTTTGTGTGTTTGATTTTTATATCAAACACACAATGTTTTATATTAAACATGCACTGTTGTCTTTTTTCCCTCCAGCTGATCGAACAGGGAGTCTGGGATGCTGTGGTTGGTTCCTGGTCATAATCTCAGGCATAGTCGTCATTTTGCTTTGCCCTTTCACCATCTGGTTTTGTGTGAAGGTGAGTGAACTCGATAAACAGTGGTTTTATGAACAGAAGCCACTATTTCCTATGATGCACATGTGAACAGCCACACACACATTACAGGCAGGTCAAAAACAGAACTTGTGTTGTGGACGTCTGGTTTTGCAGATTGTTCAAGAGTATGAGCGTGCCGTCATCTTCCGACTGGGCCGCATCACAGACAGGAAAGCTAAAGGACCAGGTAGATGTTACAAATAGAGAAGTTTTCACAGAACAGGATATTTCCTGTATGTTTTTCCCATATGTAATACATTTGTTGTCTTCTTCTTTGTCCACAGGAATCTTCTTTGTTTTGCCGTGTACCGATTCCTTTGTGAAAGTGGATCTGCGGACAGTTTCATTTGATATCCCACCTCAGGAGGTAGAAGAACATAAACGTGTGTGCAGTTTATGATAATGTCATTCAAATTAGTGAACTGACAAATGCTGTCGTATATTTCCACTTCAGATCCTGACCAAGGACTCTGTTACTGTGTCTGTGGATGGAGTAGTGTACTTCCGGGTCAGTGACCCTGTCGCCTCTGTGGCCAATGTAAGCAATGCCGACTTCTCCACCCGTCTGCTGGCTCAGACCACCCTCAGAAACGTCCTGGGAACCAAGAACCTGGCTGAGCTCTTGTCTGACCGTGAAGGCATTGCTCACAGCATGCAGGTACAAAATCAAATCCCCATTTAATCTGTGTTGTGGTTTCAATGGATTTTAAAGAAGCTAAAATATATTTGTACGTAATTACTGCTGACAGGTATTTTTTTTAGGCACAAAGAACCTTTTCCATGTTGTAGAATTAATTTCTATAGAAAATATCCATTAGCAAACATCTCCATGGTTTCATACATATTTGAGATTTGCTGAAGATTTTTCTGAAATGAAGATTTCATGTCTGTGTAGTTTCTCAGTCGACCAGGTCAATTTAAATAAATTTTAAAAAAAAGCAAAAAAAAAGAAACAACTGGTTGCTTCAGGATGGTTGAATATCTTTCACCTCTCATCCAAGAGGCTTCTTCAGTTCTAACTGACGGTTGCAGATTCCCTATACTTTTACTCCTGCTGGAGCAGAAAGCAAGAAATTACCAAAACCATCAAGACAATAAATCTCATTAGGAATGGTTGTGGATTCTACAATGGAGTATTGACCTCCACCTCCAGAAAGCATCTGGACTCTACTAGTCAGTTAGAACTGAACAAACTTGTTGGAAGAGAGGCGAAACATCTTCAACCAACTTAAAGCAGGTCCAGTTGATTCTTTATTTGCTCGTTGTAAGATGTCATATCCTTTTCCACAAACACAAAATAATAATTCTCTTGTTTTCTTTGGTCTTGATTGTTTTCTTCAAACGCTGTTATGAGTTTATTTCATCGATTGGAGGTAATCAACGTAAGCTTCCTCTCTTCCTCCTTTGCATATTCCAGAGCAGCCTGGATGAAGCCACAGACAATTGGGGCATCAAGGTAGAACGTGTGGAGATAAAAGATGTAAAGCTGCCACATCAACTGCAGAGAGCCATGGCTGCTGAAGCTGAGGCCACTCGAGAGGCCAGAGCCAAGGTCAGGAAATATAAAACAATATCTAGTGCATGTACAGTGCTAACTTGAATTTATTATCCATATGAATAGCTATATTCCAATCAGTTCTGAAGCAATATTAATCCCAAATTCTTGATAATCATGTAGGTGATTGCAGCTGAGGGTGAGATGAACGCATCTCGTGCCCTGAAGGAGGCGTCCCTTGTGATTGCAGAGTCTCCATCAGCACTGCAGCTTCGCTACCTGCAGACTCTCAACACCATCTCAGCAGAGAAGAACTCCACCATCATCTTCCCACTGCCCATGGAAATCATGTCTCATTTCATGAAGAAGTGACACCTCAGTGACTCATTCAGTAAAATCACAATACAGTAAAGCACGAGTCAGGAAGGGTCACAGTACACTTATAGACCATGTTCTTTTTGTAATGATGTTGTAGTCAGGCCAGGCCTCCTAACTGGTCATTTGGGTTAAGTTCAAATAATTTGTAGTGGTGTACATAAAAAAAACTATATTCATGACATTTGAATGTCATTAGTGACATGATAACATGATCACATTATACTTCATACTTCATATTAATTGTTAATTTTTTTAAAGCTAATTGTTGTTGGGGTTTTTTCCCTTTCAGTTATATTCAGATTTTCCGGTTCTGGAATTTTAAGATAGTCTCTTTTAGATGGTTCTTGAACAATCTTGAATCTCCCAGTATTGCTGCTGGAAATATAAATATAACTGCTGCAAATTCTTTGCGTTACAGTAATTAATTGCCTTATCATTCCTCACCACAAGGTGGTGCATCAGTTCCTCACTCATTGCCAACTTCATTGCGTCATCAACTTACAAACAAAAGAGTTTGTATGAGTCGTTAATTATTCAGTTTCAATCAATAACCATTTGAGGTCTTGCTAATGCCATTACTACTCTAAATGGGAAAAGAACAATTCCCTAAGACTTACCAGAAGCAATTTCGGGACATAAAAACAACACATAATAAAATAAAATACTAGTATAGGTCATTTCCGGTTAAGTTGTTCACGATTAAACATCAGTTTACCAAAAAATAAAAATAAAGTTTGTCATTTCACTCCATTTTACGCCTGTCTGCAACAAATATGGGAGTTGTAAAATCACCAGAAAACAGTTAATAGCATATAATGTTGTAATACCCTGGGTAATATCTATAACTGCAGTAGAGTTAGAACTCACAGACTGAGGCTTTATTGGATTTATTCATCTCTTTACTCAGGAACTCAAAGCAGAGACACAAACCCGCTCAAACTAACTTACTAACTCTCGTTACCTTCTCGCAAGTCTTGAGAATTTCCCACAGCCCAACACAACATCACAAACAGTCTGCATTAACAGGACATCATGATACAACCACTAACCTTTGCTTTATCAGCTATGAGAAACAGTAGGGTATCCAAGGTACACAGACTGAGATGCTAAATGACAAGACAAGATGGGGGAGATGAGAGTTGGAGATGTACGTATGGAACGGTGCTGCTCAGTGGGGGTTGTGGCGGAAAGGGGAACAACAGCAGTCGGACATGGTGGTGCGCAATTGTTTGTATCTCTGAATGTTCGCAAGTTGAATGTTTTTATCTTGAGGACTACCTGTACACACAGAGTACGCTCACACTCTGACCCGAGGCACTGACTGGAGAGCTCATCATAAATAAGCAGACAAGCATCGGAACGTGTCTATGTATATACTGTATATACTGACGTATGGAATTGAACTCTGAGCTTGTATGTTGTGTGTGTGTTTCTGTGTGTGTGCAGTGTATATATATATTTTTACATACTGTATACACCGTATACTTTACATATATATATATATATATATATATATATATATATATATATATATATATATATATATATATATATATATATATATATATATATATATATATATATATATATATATATATATATATATATATGGGAAGACCTACCAGGGCCACATCAGCATAATGGCTGTCCTTAAAGAGCCAGATGTAACTTATAAACTGTAACTAAATGTAACTCGGTGTAATGTAAAATAAATGTAACTACTTCTTGATGTTAAGTAACTCTGAATTTATTACTTATTCAAGTAACAAACATTGCAGTTGCACAGAAAAAATATGTTTGCTTGTTGCTCTGTTATAAATCCTTTCAATTTGTCAAGTTATTAAACCCACATAACACCATCAATGAAGGATCAAACTATTCAAGTGAATAAGTTAAGACATCAACTTTGGTCAAAATGTTTTTGTCAATGTTAAAATGTGCTTAATTACTGCATTGTAGGAAATGTAGTTCTTGGTCAAAGCACACTTTTGACCTATTTATTTTTAGACACTCTGATCTTTAATGCTCTCGCGGGCCACATAAAATGATGTGACGGGCCACATTTGGCCTCCGGGACTTGAGTTTGACACGTGTGAAGCAGAAAATCAATGAAGGCCTAGGTGTGAAATGCACGGCCCACCACAGCAATACATAAATACATGCTAATTCTAACATGGCAGTCTTTCCCAGGCATATTTTGAGGATTGCTATAAAATTTTCCAAGACTCATCCGTAAATGACACAAGGACATCACATGATTTGTCTTGAATATGTTTAATACTGTGTTCAAATGAAAACAAGTACATACTATGTATATCTTACATGTGTAACTATCTCTTTGTCTTCCAGGCCTCTTATGCTAAAGTTACATTTCAACCATCACAGATGAAGAGAGAAAGAAAACAAGAAAAGAGAGTGTAACAAACAGAAGATAGAAAAAACATGCATCATTAACTTTGTTGGTGCACTACGACTCCTGTTGTAAATGTATTTACATTCAATCACTGCCAGAACAAACAAATTCAGTCTCTGGACAAAAATCTTTGAGGGGTAATTGTGTATCTTACATCCACAAATTCAAATGTTTGCGCTCAAAGTTAAAAACTGTGGAAAAATGAGCCACAACGGCATTTAAACATGGAATTACCCATGTTTCATATGGGGAGGCTAGACACAGTACTACATAATAAATAGCTGCTACATATTGTTAAGACAAAGGTCCTTTTATATTAAATAAAATCACATGAATGACAAGTATGTCATTACGGTTTTGACATTCAGCACATAGAGAGATACAAGTGTCCACAGGACACATTGATGGGTCATTGCAACAGAAGTTCAGAATTCATAGTCCAACCAAAGGTAAATAATTATTCGATGAGTCAATGAGTAACTTTAAATTTTTATTTGTAAACATAGACTTGTCTTTAGTAGTCTAGTTTTTTCCTTGTAGGCTGTAATTTCGCCCTGAAGTAACCTTTAGCTGGGCCCTGAAGAATCATTCAATGATGGAGGTGAACTGTAATCCTAAACATCTGAAAACACAGTGACTTACTTATAAATTCTTACAAATGATCATTATTCAAAGACATTCTTTTAATCACAAGTGTAGATACAAACTAAGAGAGAACTGAGATACATTTTTCAAATACTACACTGTACTGGACATTCTTTTTGTTTAAAGACCATTCAACCCTGTGTGTGAGTCATACGAAAAAATCTTTGAAAGACTACTGTTTTAAAAATCTTTTTACTATCCTCTAAAGTAATGTAATTTAAGGTTATGTAACAACGCAGAAATGTTGTCCTTTCATGCTGGTTGAAGGGAGTCTTTACTCCTTTGACTCCTTAATTTCAACAAACTGGAAAATTAGGCCAGAGGAACTGTTAAAGATATGAAGGCCTCAGTACTGCCCTCCGTCGATGCCACCCCATCCCTCGGTTAACAATGTTGTGGTAACTATGTGTACAGACGTTATCGTCATTCCCCTTTGCAAGCCTTATTTTTCATGTTCATTTTCATGTGTAGTCAAAGCTGCAGGTACAAGTACATCACTGAGATTAAGCTGTATAATACTGTGGTTCTCTATGTTGTCCTGTTCAAAGTCTGGCAAAGGCTTAAGACCCTGAGGGTAAATTTGTTGGCAGAGGAGGCAGCGATGATGTTCGGAATACTACAATACTACAAAATAATTCTCATTTTTCTATGCCAAAGGTTGGTTCCTCTGTTGTATTTCATAGAAATGGAAAAATCATCTAGGGAAACTTCTCGAGAGCATCTGATGTTCTGTAAAGAAGGTATACAAAATGCATGTTGAAGGTATTTCTAATCTAAATATAGAAAATAATTCCCTGAACAATACACTCCAGCACACTGAAAACACAGTGTAGCCTGCAAAAGTTTTAACTTAATACTCGACGGCTGAAAAGCGTCATTTGGATAAAAAATGAAGAAGAATCATCAGAGGTCATGAAGAGGTCAATGCAGGTTCAAACACAGCTACACTAATCTTTGTCAAGCTATTACAAAAGGGTAAACGAAGCGATTTTACTTACATAGCTTATATGCCTACATCTTAAAGAAAGTCCCCTGAACATAATCTATGTGTAATGACAAGTCACAAAAATCTACACTACATCTAACGCCTCCGCAGGCACATCACATATTCCACCTGTGTCCCATACGTGATCATTTCAAAGTTACAAACACTAATAATTCCCCTCACGACTCAAGTTTATTAACTACACACATCACGGCAATAATATGTTTCACATTAAGACTGGAAGACCTTTATAGTACATGCTTGCTTAAGCAGCAAAATACATGTGACAAATAAAGTGGATATGAAAACAACCCACAACATTTAAAACATCCTGTCGGGTTTGAAGTCCCTGGTAGTTGTGTATTTTATATACTGTATTTTTGTTGTTTCTGCTGCTACGCTGGCAGAAAGAACTGACTGCACGGTCCGGCTGAGGTAAATACAAAATGGCAGGTGTAGTTTTTGCAAGTTGACCTGAGGGACCCCGGAGTGAAGAGCAGTTTGTGTTGCGAGACGCTGTAGGAAGACCTGACAAACTCTGAAAACTTAAGTCCTTTTTATTTTGCAGGTAAGATGGCTGGGATTCCAGGTAGGACGGTCCCACGTAAGGAAAACTATCAGCTTGGAAGGGATTACAAAATGTTAAATGCGCCTCAAATAGGCTGAAAAACACGGTTCGCCTCAACAAACTGATTTTCATTCCAAAGCCCTAATATGCTGCTTGTTCTCTGCTGGTGGAAAGAGAAAAAGGCGCTTTGTTGGGGAGTTTTCCAAAGGACTAAAAGCATAACATTTATTTGATCACTGATTCAGAATTGCAATACATCATTTCCAAGGGAATTTTCTATTAGAAATAAATCCCAGTGAAGTTTTTTAATTGAGGACATGGCCATGTTTTTAAAGCATGCTACTTTCCGTCTGTACTGTGTCTGTCTACAGGGACTACCCATGCAGGGAATCTATACTAAATGTCGACACTGTCTTAGACACTATCATAAACTATTTACAGTCCACATTTCCTGTCTACATACAAGTTGGGGTTGGGGAAATTGGACCGACTTCAGCTGACTACGTTTCCCAATAACCAACATCGATTTGACTTTTTCTAGCCGTATTTTCACCACCAGATGTGACAAATCTAACCTGAAACCAAAGCCCTTGTTTTACAATTATGTGATGATGTTAAAAAAGGGGGGAAAAAAGGAAAGGAGGAGAGAGGAGACAGAGAAGAAAGAGAAACTGTCAAGCAAATCGAAGGAGAAAAGAGATGTTAGATTATCTCTGCAAAGAGCCGAAACAGGCAGTTGAGTTAGAGCGATTGGCTGACGCTCTGTGTGTGGGCGTGGCTGGGCCGGGGGAGTAATTCTGATTGCATGCTGCTCTGTGAGTGGGTGTGGCTGGTCCAGGGGAGAGGTTTTGATTGGCTGTGGCTCTGTGAGAGGGAGAGTCATATTGAGCTTGCTGGGGACAGCCGTGGCAGTGGGTGGGGGAGTCGCACCCCGCTAGGGGTGAATGGCAGAAGAATGGGGATGAGGGAACGGGGGAGGAGGAGGAGAAGGAGCGGTGCAGAGGGGAGGAAGAGGGAGAAATCAGGGGGCTGGTCTGGAGACGCCAAAGGAGCTCCTCGTTGTTCCGACTCAGCCTCTTCTTCTCCGTGCTCTCCTTCTCCACAGACTCTTGGAGATTTGCGTTCTCCTCTGACAATTGTCTGCAGGAAATGTACAACAAAGATGAGTCTAGCATGGATGTAGCACGACACCCCATATTATTGCTATTAGGGATGATGTAATAATGACCTGGAGACGGCTAGGTTCATTTGAATACGAGCCATCAGATCTTCATTCTGCTGCTGCAGAACCTGGACCCTTTCCTCAAGGAACACGTTCTTTTGGGCCTGCTCAAAAGAAGAACACAAAGATGGAGCAATGTTTCATTCGCTGTGCACAATGACCAGCACAAGTCTCCAAACCAACCAGTGTGCATATTTGTGATGGAGGTTAAGGACAGCGTATTTGAGCTTACCACTTTCTCCAGATCAGAGATCTTTATCTCTTGCTGGTGGATCTGCTGGTTCTTCATTTCCACCACCTCTTTTAGGCTCTTTAGATCCTGCTCGATGTGCTGGTACGGAGCCAGAGCATCCTGTTATGAAAACACAGGATGTATTAAAAAGATGACGTCCGGATGGTTATTATAGTACATAGAATATGTAGATAAAGGGAACTTACAACTATCTGTTCATCCGTGCTCCTCCTCAAAGCCTCCTCAAATCGTCTGGCTTTGTCTCTAAGACTCTGGTTCTGAAACGTGAGAGTGTCCACTTGATCCTGCATAAACACCCAAAGACACAAACACAGTAACAAACACATTATAGTACGTGTCCGCTTGCATCAACAATTTTTTTTTTAATTGACTCATACCTGTAGAGAAAGCCTGAGTCTTTCAAAATCCTCCTCGAGGAGCACTTTCTGCTGCTCGTGGGCTTTCCTCAGGTCTGCAGAAACATTCAAAGGGACAATTGAAAAAGGAGTTTGATGATGTTTCCAGCGGCGCTGGTTTCATGCTGTGTTTTTAAGTGAGGTATGAAACTCATACCTCTCATGGTACGGGCGTGCTCCTCGTGCAGAGTTGCCATGGTGATGTTATGCATGTCTCTGAGCTCCTGAACGGCTCCCTGGTGGTTGATTGTCATCTCCTCCACCTGATACACACACACACACACACACACACACACACACACACACACACACACACACACACACACACACACACACACACACACACACACACACATACGCACACACACACACACACACACACACAAAACAATACCCATTTCAGACTTGATACCACAATAAAGAGACCACCATAAACGCAGACACTGGTCCCATGATGCCTTCCCCTCACCTGCTCCTGTTGCTGAGTCCTCAGCTCCTCCATCTCTGACCGATGCTCTGCCCTCAGATGTTCCGCCTCCGCTGAGTGACACTTCCTGAGCCCCTCCTCCACAGCAGCCAGCTCTGCCTCCTGCTGCAGCTGCAGCTCCTGCAGCTCCTGTTCAAAGGCCATCTCCAGTGCCGTCTTTTCCCGAAGGAGTCTCTCCCATCGAGCTGAGTTGGACGCTGCACGGGAAGTAGTCAACATTTTATGATGTTGTTACGGAATACAAAATATTCATAGGTTCATGACTGTGCAAATTCATACTGTGGTAAATAATTTCAGTCAGATATAATTAAAAAAAATTTAATTTGAGATTTTGATTTTTTTGATCATGTGACATTCATGTAATATTTTTCATTATGAGTTGTTCATCTTTCAATGAAAAACAAAAACAGCAAATAAAGAAAAGAAGAAACAACTTCCTTGACAATTAGACCCTTTCCAAGACAACATTTTGTCACAGGTATAAATAATAAAATAATGGCGTCCAAATGAGATTTGAGCTACACAGGGGTCACCGCTATCATGACATTTATAATGAGATTCACTATCATATTGTAATGTTTTACCAGGACACTTGCAGCGAACAGTCATGGTTAATATTATCATTTGTAATATATGTGTTTAACCTGTCATAATGTCACCTATGGAAAAGGCTCTACTCTCTTATTTGATAAATTGGGTATTTATTTTCTTTGATCAAACAATGATTGTCACTCACCCATTTCTTCTCTGATCTTTTGCATTTCCAGGGACAAATTCCTTTGTTTTTCTTCTGCAGCTTGATTCTGAAAAATTTAAGTACACAAGACAGTGACATAGTGCCAGTTCCAAATACCATTAATACAATTATTTCTGGTTTCTGGATGTAAACATAAAAACAACTATGTATGGGCAGAATTTGGGGAAACAGTATATAAAAATAAGTGATATTGCAAGTTGCAAGTCTTCAGTCTTCTTTATAGATATTACCATGGTAAGCATTAATTGTGTTTTCTGAGTAGATAATGGGAAGACCACTTTGTGGGGAGCTTTCCCATTATCTTGAGGACAGCATTCTAGTATGCTACCATTAGCCAGTTAGGTTCTCTATTACAAGTACAGATGAAGCTGATGGGTGATATAATTCTTCAGAGATGTATGCTATGGCCAAAGTTAAGAATTATGACGATTTTTTAATCAAACCCTTTGCTTCTATGTAAAGTTTTATTCAAAAAAAGCTGTCCACCTATCTAAGACAACACAAAATATGTTAGTCTTTAGGAAATAGGAAAATATAAATATAAATCTGAACACAGCTGCAGTATGGACAGGACAGGATCATGACATTACAACTAAAATAAAATCAACATGTGTGAAACATATGGGTAAAAACATCCCTGCTGATGTAATTTATTGATATGAATAATAATTCACAACCCACGAATGCTCAAAAATATTGGATGTGATACTGTAACTGTATGGCTGCGTCCAGCAGGGGGAGCTCTAACCTAAGAGACCAACGTTGGAGCCATACCTGCACTCTGGGACGAGGACTGCAGTACTCAGACAGCAGCCATAAAGAAGTGAGGAAGTTCCTCTGCAGCCTGACAGCAGTATTATAGCTACAGCCCTTCAGAAGCTTAATCATCCCATCAGACACCGAGGGCTGGATGAAACCTGCTCAGTGACACACTGAACTCTGAAAGACCCTCCCCACAGTCATCACCACTTATCATGCTGCTCATGGAGCATGCTGGAGTCTCACCTCATGGTGTTGAATTAAGTATGTGGCCTTCAGTTCATGGTGTGCATCTGTGATTTCTACAGTCAAGTGTTTTCCACATAGGATCATATAGGAAGGTAATGTTTAGGTAATCCCATGTTAATCAGAACTGGGGTTACAGAAGGGGAGGAGATTGCAACATCTGTAGTTAAGGAAGTCATTAATATAATGTAAAAAAAAAAAAAGATTCCTTTTAGTAGGTTTATACACTGTGTTATACAAGCTGGCTACCTTGAGGCAGTAATGCTGAGTGGTGATAATGAAGGCCTCAAGACCCATGGAAGTCTTCCTTAGTTCATCTCTTAGAGCTCTCAGCTGCCTTTCCTGCTGCTCACAGCGTCCCTGCAGCCTCTGAACCTATGTGGTAAGAAATAAAAAAGAGTACAAATGTAAAATAGGGTAAAAATTTGAGCAATATTGCTGGTTTCCCCCAATATCTCACCTCTTCCATTTGGATTTCCTTTTCTTTTTCCTCCTCCTGCCTTTGTCTCTCTCTCTGTTGAGCCTCATCTTTCTCTCTCTGCAGGTTCTCCTGCATCTCCTGCTGCAGTCTCAGGGGGGCCACATGACGAGGAGACCCCGGGAGAGCTGACCCTCGCACTGCTGCAGCGGGCCGTGGAGAGGACTGGACTGTTGGGAGAAAAAAAAAACACACACACACACACACACAGAAAATTAAATCAAATTGGAAACGAGTCTATGTGAGCTACGTTTTTTCTTCCTCAGGGAAAACTACAGGGAAAAATATGAAACTGTTTACATGTCAATCTTCTATCGCTTGATGAACTAATTTTTAAACATCTGTAAAATAATGAAATTGATTATTGCGGACTTACGTGACCTAACCTATTGCTCTCTTGATACATGACACTAAATGAATTGAATCTTCCCTACAGATGAGTGACTCTGAGTCTGATGGACCATCTGATCTCACCACAACTTCAATCAATATCAAGAAATGATTGAGCAGAGCATCATAATAATACATGGACACACTTAATATTTACTTACTGTATATACTATTTGTAGCATGTAAGGACCCCATTAATAATGAAGGGAAATTAGCATTAAGCTACCGCTTACAGAAAGGGGGTCAGATTAACCTCTCTGTCAGGCAGTGGTTCTGTATAGTGAACATGTTTGAATGGCTTGTGGAGACACATATAACAGACAATGAGTGAATTATTTTAAATATTTCCTTCTGTAAGTTTGCAGAGACTGAATATCTGCACACGTAAAATATAATAAATTGCTGCAGCTTCACTTCACCTGCCAAATCCAGGACTACTGAAGCATGCAGGAGCCGTTTCCAGGACAACCTGAGGCTAGGGTGAGGTGCAGGGTCCCAGGTAATGAGTGAAAGATTGCATAGAGGGAGGCGGGGGATATAATATGGAGTGGGTTGTGGTCCGCAAGTAAATGAGCAGAGAGAGTGCAGAACCACATAATATACTGAAGTTAAAGGGAGGAACGGATACCTTCTCCGTTTGTTGGATGTTTAAGGCCAACTCTTTGAAGATGTGCACTTGACATGTGAATGTATGTGGCTAAAACCTGCATTTGTGCATTTCGTCTGGAAGAATTCAGCAAGAAAAGGCAGAAATTGAGAAAGATACTTTTTCACTACTTGTAATAATCCACGCCTGGTTTCCAAAATTGCGCAAAAATGCAAATTTCACCAGATGTTTCAATATTAAATCTTCATCAGTGTGTTTGCCTTGAAGGCACATGAAGACTCCCATTCTTTGAAAATGACTAGAAGTCTTATCTTTTTCCTTTGTAGGCACACACAGGCACACAGACACACACATCTGTAGATTCTACTTGAGGATAAGGAGAGCTGAATGAATGCCAAATGAGTTCATATTGTTGAAAATGAAGGGAGGATGCAGATGCTCGCAGCATGGTGATGGCGGAGGAATAACTATGTGAGAAACAATGAGGAATATAATAGGGTGCAGACACCTGTTTGTTCATCTGCGTGTATTATTATTACTCATGTTGTGCGGAAATAAATCTATATTCATAGCTCCATTGTACACAAATGCCTTTTCTGTTTTCTGTAAAGAAAAGTTTCCCTTTATGTAAATCTGTATATTCTAGAATAAATATTTGTTCGTAGTTCAAATTTGGATAAATTAGGATTAGGTAAATTATTATTAGATTGGATAAATCAATACATTTTCCCCTTAAGTGATGAAAACATAATCTTGTCATCTTGCCTGTCCCCTAAAGAAGGTGCCGAAGTGGAGGGAATGTATTCAGTCATTATTGATTTATTAAGACAAGTTGAGCAGGATAAATGCAGTGTGTGAGAATGCACACCTGTAACAATCAGCTGGTCATTTGATAGACAATCTCTGCACTAGGCCAAGATGATTGATAATCTGTGTCTATTCACGTGCTCATGCTGAAGTGTTCCAGTAAAAATATTGCTATCAGAGCTTCAAAGAGTCTGTGTGAGAAAAGACGGGAGGAGACAAAGATTCTTATATAGTGTCTGTGTGGGAGAAGACGAGGTCCAGCTAGACAAGCTGTACAGACAAGGACATTAACAGCAGCACTTTAGCGAGAAATAGTGAAGGGAGAGGAAAAAGGGAGAGGTGTAGCCTGAGGGAATGTGTGTCAACTCTGTAAGCAGAGATGGAGGCCGTCTACAGTCTGTGAAAAAAAAAAAAAAAAAGTACAGCCAAGAGAATGAAGCGTCCAGACGGCATGGATCGAATCCCAATACAGGAGCTGGATTCAACTGCCTGTCTGTGTGAATGGATTAAATATTAATAGACCTATTTATGGGGAAGAAAAAAAAAATTGTGAAAGCAACTGACTGGGTGAACTGCATGAGGAGGAGTAGGAAGACGAAAGGTCAAATTAGGACAGGGTAGCAACAAATGGCAAAGTTTTTGAATTTCCAAACAAGAAAGATGACGTTTGTAAGGATCTATTTATTCTGCAATAGCAACATTTTATTTATGCCATTATTTTTCTTGTAATTAACATGTGAAATGTCAATGTAATCATAATTTCCTCTAGCACAGACAACACACAGGGTATGAAGGAAGATCGTGCATGCTCACACACTCCGACTCACAAGTAAAATGGAGCCGTCATTAATCTTTTAAAGTGTGCTGAGAATAGGCCTGTTGTGATGTCCTTGTCCTGTGAGATTTATTTTTACGCCCCTGACGTTGAACATACCACGTCATTGACTAAAAGGGGCATAAGTGCAGCTGTTAATATCATCACGCATGTGTGTTGTGATTGCTGATTTCTGGAAATGAGAGAGGACTCACCTGGAGACTGAGGTTTGGGAGGAACCACCGCCAGCCTCTTCGGCGACGACGGGAGAGAACGCGTGACTTCAGAATTCCGCTGGAACTCCTTCCTGCCAACTGTCAATCAACAGGGACACAGTCCATCCATGGATGTTATTTGATTTCACACACAAACTGATTATATTTTCATAAAGTTTGAATTACTCATACATCAAAAACATCTATCAAACAACATTTTCTATCAACTCCTCATTCCATTTTCCTCTTTTTTCCATTTCTTCAATCTTTGTCTTACTCTTTCATATCCAGCAATCTCCCCCCCCTGCTGTGCACTCTAACTACGTCCCACAGGACTCCTGGTCAAAGTGAAGTAGAGCATTCTGGGGGAGATGTGCCCGTCATCTCTCTTGCTCTCTGTGACACTACACACTTCACAGCAAAGACGGTGACAATCACAAACTCTTGTTACACAGTTGGTGAAGTGTGTGGGAGTAAAGAAAGGAGCTGGATTTGAAACAAAATGTTAAACGTACTACCAAGGGACTTCTGAGTGGTTTTCATATTGAATAAGTAAGTAGGTTTCAGGGGGTAAGTGGGAAAATTTGTTGGGGTGGTGTGTGTGTATGTGTGTGTGTGTGTGTGTGTATGAAACCAAACTAAAAACTAGTTAAACCTGTAATGGGAGAGAAGCCTCTGATCCTGAACAAATCCATCCCCCAAATAACCCTGGAGAGATACTTTATGTCTTCAAAGACAGTGTGTGTGTGTGTGTGTGTGTATGTGTGTTTGTGTGTGTGTGTGAGAGTACAGGGAGGTAATGAGTCCCACACACACACACACACACACACGCGCGCGCGCACACACACACACACACACACACGTTTAGCATTTGCTAAGTAGAATGCTTCAAAACATTTCTACATTTAAGGCTGATGGGAATATTTAGCACAAAATATGATGGCAGTTATTCATAGTCATGAATGCAGGGCATCGTAAATCCAGTCACAAGTGTATCGAGACAGTCGCCTTCTGTTTGCCAGCATTAGAAATTATGAAAACATAGGAACTATAGACTCTGGCGGATGTTCAAGGGGTGAAGGTATGCTGGAGTACAGCCCACGAGCTGGTTCAGGCAGAGAAGATGGAAATAATCAAATATAAAACCTAGCCACATGTGTCTGTGGCTAACCCCATCACAGGTTAGTTAATGAGTACATGAAATGTGCACTGACGCTCTGAGCAATTGCTCTCACATGCCTTATTCTCCCCAATCTTCACCAAACACACAACAAGCCAGTTGCCTATTAAAGTTGCATATCTCTCTCATCTGCCCTGCATATATATTGCTGCTTTATTCACCAGCATTCATCCCAAGATCCACCTGCATGCTCCGGTTAAAGGGTCTCAAGATGTGTGTTCATCACTCCTTAATCTCTCTGTAAACTCATCTGTATGCGGGGAGGAGCCGCAATGCCAAACTCCAAAACTGTCTGGAGTTTCGATAAACATTTAAAATGCCATCAGTTGTCTGATGGAACAGACGGGAAAAGGATTTGTTCATTTTCCATAGTGTGTTTGTGTGTGTGTGTGTGTGTGTGTGTGTGTGTGTGTGTGTGTGTGTGTGTGTGTGTGTGTGTGTACGTGTGTGTGTGTGTGTGTGTGTGCACTGCAGAGATAAAAATGGAATATGACGTGTAGAAGTGTTTGTTCTTCATATAAACAGGTATCCTAGTGTATTTCTTTATCAATCATTTACAACACATTTAAAATCACCTCAACACAGAAACACAAGGTGAAACATGTTTTCTGTGTCTCAACATTGGCCTGATCCACAGTCCAGGGGCGAAACACAATACAATGATGATGCTTAAGTCTTTTGCTTCAACAACACAACACAGCAGTTAGTTGATAGTTGAGTTCTGAGTCTCTTTTATTCCATCAGCCACTCTAAAGACATACAGAAAGTGTGTGTGGATGAAGTGTGACACTGCAGGGTTTTGGATGCGAATTTCCACGTGTGAAAAAATACAACCGTGTGTAAAAAGCATCACCTCCTCTCTCCTCAAAAGGCTGCACCAGTCCAGTCAACCAAGACACTGAGGACCAGTCAAGCTTGTAAACATTATTTTACAGCAGTCTATAGAGAGCTTTCTAAATTTGTGTGTATATTCTCATGTTTCACCGAATCTCTAAAACATGAAAGGCTTTACATTTATCTTTATACGTTATACTTTTCTAGTTCATTCATTTTCTTATTCAATCTATTTTCTTGTTGACGAGATGACAGTAACGGGGGTTGCTGGAGCCTCTCCCATTTTCTAAGGTCGACAATCAGGAAACACCCTGGACACGTCGCCAGCGCATCACAGATTCTTATTTTTATTTTATTAATATTCTTATGCAGCAATGGCACTGCAGGTTTTCAGTGTGCTTTTACAACTTTTTGGTTTCCAACAACATCTTTGAATCCTGTCGCCTGATTTTTTTCAAACGTGTCTGTGAATCTAAATGCTGGTACATACTTGATAATGTACATCATACCACACACAAAACAGCACGTTAACAACAGTATACAATCAGTTGTTTGTGGAAATCTACACCTCTCCCCCTGCATAAAACTGCTGAACCCAATTCCCATTCCCTTCATGAGCATAGTTTATTGCTCTTGCTATATTTAGTTTATGTAGAGAGAGAATCTTGATTTTATATTTTAATGCTCTGTCCACCTATGAAATCTCAACTGACCTCCGGGAGAGCTGCGTGGCTGCGGAGGCAGGTAGCGTCGGGGCAGGACTGGAGTAGATGGGGGCTGAAGGCTGTTGCTGCGACAGGGTGGCCCTCTCTGGTAATCGGCCAACGGAGGGCTGGTGGTCCCTCGGAGCACAGGAGGCTCTTCATTCATACTCAGACCTGGAATAGAATCACATTTTCTCCGTTTATTTATTTTTTGAGCCACTTAACTCTTCTTAAGGTAATCCATATGATTTCAAATGTCTCTTAAATCAGAATCTCTGTGTCTGTTTTATGTAGCTCTGACAGATATTTACATCAGTAATGCTTCTACAAGAGTAAATAAACACACAGGAGACAACACCACAATTTCACGCAGAAATGCACTGATCCTGTGCTATCATGTGGTGACAATCAAATGGCAAGTGGATTGTTTACACACCTGTAAGCAAAGAATCTCACATTACGTATATCCTGCTCATCTTGTCATCTAAAGTCAATAATGACACAAGAGACTCCCTCCATGTGTCCACTTTATTCGTGCGAGGAGGTAGAATAAACCCATTCAAAGTTGGGTTTACTGTACAAAACCACAAGACGGTTATGGTGCCGTGTAGCACGGCTCTCATCTCCCAGCATTCTCAGCGAATGGAGAGTGTGATGGTTATATAGCACACACACACACACACACACACACACACACACACACACACACACACACACACACACACACACACACACACACACACACACACACACACACACACACACACAAAACCACAAAATGAAAGCAGCTGTGAAAAATCAGATCTCAGGGGTTTTTCTTTGGTGTGTTGTTTCTCAGTTCATTCCCTCTGGTGCTCAGGATTAGAATTGTGCACTGCAGGGAGCCTGGTGTCTTCACAAATGCAGAAAACACATAAATATGCAAGAAAAATGTAGAGACAAGAAAGGTGACTGTATGTTTTTTGTAGTCAGGTAAACAGCACTGCTGCACATCTTTAGGCTTAGACTGTCTATTTCATTCATCTTCTTCACTCATACTTTGGGTTCCAACTACTCCTCTTCCGATTTGTTTGTCTCTGGGGACAGTTTTTAAAAGTATATGAAGACCTAAAATACTGTATGTAAGGAATATTTTTTTTTTCTCATGCACAAATTCTAATTTGTGGGTTCATTTTCTTGCCAAGGGACATCAACACACAGGGGGCAGAGAGAAATCAGTATCAGAAGTCAACCCTGTTATAAATGGATGATCTGCTCCATCTCCTGAGCCACAGGAGGGTTTCTGGAGATGGTGAAAATAACGGTGCACCTGATACAACTCATATATGTTTGCTCCAAATGATCAAGCACATATTTCGCAATTTGAAATCGAACAAAAAAACATGCCAAAGCATGCTCACATGTATGTCTGACAGCAAAAAGATCACTGTGAGCAGAGCTGCCATGCTATAGTGACAGAAAGATAATTAATGATCTGTGATTTATACATGATCCTCTTTTGGTAGTTACAGTAGTCTATATACGTATACCTAACCTAGAACAATTTACATTATAGTGTGCAATATACCATCCATCACTGCTGTAAATATTACTTGATAGATGTCTTTTCCCCCCACTGTTGCTCATGTTATGTCACATGCTGCTATATATTCATTAACCCTTTATTCATCACCTCTGAGCTTCTCTGGAAGTTGATTAGCAAAGCTGTTTATACTATTTATCAATCATCCGTCATCAATGAATGGGTGGTGCACCTATGTCAGATATAATCTTGGACTCTCTGCTCTGGTGTCATGACTGCTAATATCCTCTGTTAGGACTTCAACAAGAGTCTTGAAGACCAATGTAAAAAAGTATCTCAAAGCTGTGCAAAAACAAACAAACACTCATTTAGTATTTCAGTTCATTCTTGGTGACTTTTTCTGCTTTTTAAGAGATATAAACATGAAAATCTAATTAGTAAATAACAGATAATAATATTTAATAGAATAGGTGGAGAAAAATGTCAGGTGTGATGTGTGATAGAAGAGTTTCAGCTAAAATGAAAGGAAAGGTGTACAAAACTGTGGTGAGACCAGCGACGTTGTTTGGTCTAGAGACAGTGTCACTGAGGAAAAGACAGGAGACAGCTGGAAGAAGAAGATAATAATAGATACAATAGAATTAACCTTGAACACGTTAACTCCAATATGACGATGCTGTACTGTCAGAGACGCATTATCAAGGAGTGCTGCAAATGGTTAAAGGAGGGTGAAACTCAGGATGAAAAAAATAAATGGATTTCATTTAAAGGAAGAGTAAGATGATTTGATCACTGACTGGCAAGGAGTCAGGTGATGACAGTCAACAGGCAAGAAATGAAAAGGAAAAAGAAGGAAATGGATGGTTATACTCGATCAGGCTGAATCGAACAAATAAATCAAATAAAGGCATAAAATGAAAAGGCGGTGCTGTGATAGAGGCTAGGCTAGCCTATGGTAGTTTGATGATGGATGAAAACTACAACACTTTTCATTAAAAGGAGATCACGATCAAATGAAAACATGACAAAAATGGTTTTGTCACTCAGTGGGATGCCATTCTATTGAGGCGTTTGCACCGCACAGAACATCTAATGGAAGTAGAAAAACCCTGAGGCTTGTATCTCTGTCTTATACGGCAAACAAAGAGGAAACAGATATTAAAACACACTCAGATCAATTGCTATCTTCACTGCAGCTTTTCCCTCGGTGGAGAGTGGCAATATATCCGCATGAGAGTACCGAGTTCAGTTTGATTGAAAATATTCCACCTCAGAGGTATTTCATTTCATGGCATAAACTCGTCCATGCTTGCTAAATCAGCGCATTCACATTCCACCAAAGAAACTCTTCTGTCCTGAAGGATTTGATCATGGTGTAGCATGAAGCACAGACTCAGCTGATCAGCTGATGTGCACAAGAAGCAGTTATTCTTCAAAGATATTCAGTTCCTCTGAAACAAGTGAATCCTGTACTTCAAAGTTCCCAGCATTCTCAGCGAATGCCCCCCAAAATTGGTAACAACAACAACAACAACAACAACAAAAAGCAGCAGTCTTTTTAAGACTGATTTTGTTAACCATCATTTAGTTTCATTTTTGAGTCTGTGGCTAATCGAGGAGCAACATTGCGAAGAGAAGCTACTGTTATTTTATTGGGGGTTCAAGATGTTTCACTGATAGAACTATAATCATATGTTTTTGGAGGTAAAATCAGACCCCTTAATGTACTGTGAAAGTAATTCTTACTGTCAAAAATGTGACTGAATATTTTGGAAAAAGCACAATATTCCCCACATCCCTTATAAATCTGGTCGGAAAAAAAGTGAAGAAAATAACAACCAAGTCAAATAAAAACAAACCTAACTAACAAACTAATTTGAAACCTGCTATTAGAAAGAACATAATTCCACTGTTGATTAATTATGTTGAGTTTTTGTGAAATTGTAGACTCATCATGAAATTCAATAGATAATACCATACAAATCCAAACTGATCTGTTGAAACTGAAAGAGTTAAATCCCACACAGAGAAAGTCCCCATTGGTTAAATATATGAGGTGCTTATAGGCTCATTTTATAAAATTGAAAAGAAAGTTTAGTCAGATTTGAATAGTGCCTATAGTTTGACGCCATGTTCACAGACATTGTGCTTAATTATGCCTGACAACCGTTTTCATTAGTGAGCCACTGACTGGTCCTTTGCTAATTGCTGCTTCCTGACAGTCGCTTGTAGTTGATTTAAATGCTTGTCATCATCATCCATCATCCAAAGTATAATTTATGCACATATTATACTTTCTATTTTATGTTTCATGCTCTCCTGAGAGGAAATTGGAAATATGTCCAAACACGAAGGCACCATTTGGTGTAATTTTAACACTGAGCTGTAGTTGTATGCAAATCTGTGTCATTGTTTGTTAGGATCACAGGATGTGTGTGCCGAGTAAATTAGATTCACAGTTTTGTAGTTTAGAGTGAAATGCAAGCGCACAACCCTGCACCTGAGCGGATGTGTGTGAATGTCAAGGTTAAAGCTGCATACATGACGCACAAATAATGGCCTGCAGAGGCCAGACCTGGGCCGCAGACCACAGAGACAGATTAGATAATAACACGGGAGCTGACAGCAGTGTCCACAAGCCTCCTGTCCTGTTCTAGTAACCTAGTAACCAGAAGAATTCAAACCCAGTGATAGTTAGAAACATAACTGGTGAAGTGTCTAGAACCAGGGTCAGTTTTACATGCAGTTCAGCTTATTGCTGTTCCTTTCATTCAGTTGGTAGTGTTGCATTGCATGTGGTTGTTGTTGTTACAAAGATTTCGATAGAGCAACATTAATTGCAGTAAATTCCTAATCACAAAGGATTTGGCAAGAAGTTTGGAAATACTGGGACATAAAAAATGAACAAGGAAAGATAAAAAAAAAATACATATTTTTTTTTAAAATGTGAAGAAGACTGCCATTGTTGTTTTTTTTAAAAAACTAGACAACGTTTCTCAGGGAATATTTGTGATCCATACGAGGTTTGTGCAAAAACAGTAAGAAGCATTACATTTAAACAGTATTAGTGTTGTCATCACAAAACTGTTAAACTAAATCCTCATGTTATTCAAACATTCTGTGCACAGCCTTAATGATTTATTACAGATAAAATGATTGGCTTCAATCCTAGCAGCAAAACATACTGTAAACAGGCACAAAATGAACACACACACACACACACACACACACACACACACACACACACACACACACACACACACACACACACACACACACACACACACACACACGCTACTTTGAAAAGTCATTGCAAGGTAGTCCTACACCCACTGACCCTAACCAGAGGTTTAGTAGTTACCAATGTACTTCATTAATCTTATGGAAGGTACTTTTCCCCTAAAAGCCTTTAATTAACAGATATTAGTTTGAAAAACAATGGTTTTTCATGTTCTTCGACCAAATATAAGAAAACTCATAGAAAATAGTAATTTCATTGATTTGAATTCCAAAATTTCTTCTGTATTATTTCAATGTATCACAAATACTTTGATGATATAGTTTATTATACAGTAATTTGAGGGTATCCCTCTGGAAACAGAAAAAAAATATTTATTTTTTTTCTATTTCTTTTTTGCAGGATTCCCTTTACGTGCATCAACCGCCATCAACATGGAGCTGGATAAAATAATCTGGAGTGCATCAGTTCAATAACCTCCATCAGTTCAAGAACAGGCATCTGCCAAGGTATTTTTTTTTTTCCTCAACCACAGAATGGCAGCCATATCTAATTAGCCCATCTAATTTGCTGCTCTGGTAGTGTGTGTGTGTGTGTGTGTGTGTGTGTGTGTGTGTGTGTGTGTGTGTGTGTGTGTGTGTGTGTGTGTGTGTGTGTGTGTGTGTGTGCGTGTGTGTGTGCGTGTTCAGAGACAAGAATATCTGCATGAGCACATGCACCATAGAAACCATCTGTTCACAGTGAGCTATGAGTCACAGACCAGATCTGAGCCACGGTATCTGGGGTATGGCATCCTGTTTCCTGCCTGCACCAATCCCATCCATGCTTTTCTCTGCTCTCCTTTTTCCTTTTCATCTCTCCTTTGCTCATTTTGACAAACCAAATTCTGTCCTTTAGCTGCATTTCCCTTTTGCTGATCGTCGTGTCAGCTGTCGGTGCACTTTTCTCTTTTCTTCTTTTGTTTCCCCCCACTATTTCATTATCACCTTTAGAGACGATGGATAGAGGCGAGAATGCTCTATTAACACAATGTTTGTTTTGGCAAATGTGTTCCCATCCTGGAGTCGGTGTAGCTCAGAGACACAGATTTCATCAGCTTTCTGCTTGCTCCTCCTATCAGCCATTAAATGGATCCTGTCAATCACAGTGTGATTAACATGCTTCCCTTTGGTTTCTTATGTGCATGGTTGCACCCTCTACGGTGCCTATGCACACACTGATGTCAGATACTAGGTTAAAGGAAGGGTTCTGTTAATGGATAATCAATGCCATATAAACCCATCTATATCCCCTCTTATGTTCAACACACAAATTTTACTTGCATTTATATTGTTATGCAAACTTTTATTATGAATAAGGACAGTCCAGTTTAATTCAGCTTTGCAATGAGAAACTATGTGAGGATGATTAGGTTAGGGTAAGGGTTTTTAATTGACAGTAAAATACTTATACAATATTAGTGCAGCCAAAATAACCAGAATATACAGTAAATACACATTCACCTCCAGAAACAGCTATCCTTTTGGTTTCATGAAATTTAGTGTAGGTTTGGTAGAGTGTAAGTACTGGGACGCTGTTTCTGGGATGACACATTAAATATGATTTTTCAATGCTGCACACGTCCCCATTCCACACCGTATTATCCGGTGCTTGGCAGACATCTCAGAGCTTGATTTTTAAAGCAAAAATATGAAACCGTGACTATTTGCCTAGATTATGAGAAATGTAAAAAATGTATTTCTTGTTTGCCTAAGTTTAATTAACCCCATCCATTAATATTCTGCCATGCCATCCTTTGCCTCCTCACAGATACACAAATCTACATGGACACATCCTCTGTGAGCGCAGCTGCACATTCATATGAAAGTGGGAAGTTTAAACTCCTGAGATAATTCCTCTAACCCACTTTACTGGAGTGCAGCAATCCTTTCCTCCCCCTTGCCCTACTCCTCAATGATTTTTCCTTCTCAGAGACTAAATTGAGCTGATCAATGGGAAAAACGAGCATTTGAGCTGGGCCTTTCTTCTCTCTGCTGTAGAAGGAGGCACTGGGTTCCTGTGCCTCCTTTTACAGACCAGGGGTGTCAAAGTCAAATACATGGAGGGCCAAAAAAACAAATGTGCTACAAGCTGAGGGCCAGACTGGTTCAATATTTATTAAAACATATTGAAATGAACATAACCTATTGAACCAAGAGCTAACACAGTTTATATTATTTAATGATTAAATAAATAAAGCAATATTTTGTTTTGTGTGTCTGTCAGTAGCATCAAGGGAAAACTTTCTCAACAGGCAAAGAGCAAAAAAGTAAATGTCCTCCAAAGACAAAATATACTCCTTAATATCAAGATAAATGCATAAATGAAATTATAAATTGAAAATACAATATCATGCATATGTAATTGCATGAACAATATTAATATTGTGCATTATTCTGCAAAAAAATATTTAAAAAAAAATTGGGCTGCTCTACAGTCCTACCAATCACTGCTTTCAAATAGTAAAAAAAAAAAAAAAATCAGTTTTATCCTTTTCATGAACATTTAAGGGATGGTTCAACTTTCTTTTAACTTTTCGAAGTTGCCCAAATAACAAAAAACAAAAGAAATATATTAATATTCTTCATGGCGTTACCCAAACCATAAGGTTTGCAGTGAATGTTTTAAATGGACTAACATCTGAGAGCCATCTCCTCCCATATATAGCCACAGTTTAAATGGAACGATTGATAAAATTTATCATTCCAAGAGAAAAGATCAAATTTTTCAAAGGTTACAGATAAACTCCGCAAATTCCCTGATTTTTCAAAGGAGAGGTTACACCAAAACACATCAAGCAACCCTCTGTTTGAAATTCAACAAGTGCTCACACAGTGGGGGAGAGAGAGAAGGTGGTGGCATCTTCAGTCAGGTCCACTCAAAGGTTCCAGCAGAGCAAAGAGTTCAAATGGCTCATAGCTAAAGGTCAGAAGCACCAAAGTCCAAAGTGGAAAAGTGGAAGGAAATGTTCCTGCTCTCACTCTCTCTCTCTGTCTCTCTCTGTCTCTCTCTCTCTCGCACACACACACACGGACACACACACACACACACACACACACACACACACACGCATGAACATCCATAGCCCCTAATCTTCTAATATGTCTCTCATATCATCCTTCATGTTTCCCTTCTGCTCGCCAAGCAAGCAGTAGAGAAGGAAGAGCAATTTTCTGCTGTATTACTTCTGGATGCTGCATCGACAATCTGGTAAAACAAACCAGTCACACGGCTCGTGTCCCATCGTTCATGATTGTGGATGCACTTAGTAAAGAATCACAATCACTGCAAAGGTTTGCCCTGTAAATGTCAGTGATTACGTTAGTTGCAACATTTTTTCTTTACTGTGTTTTAGACTTACAATATATTACTATACATATGCAGTTTACTCAGGCTGAGCAGGTTTTATTATGTCAGTTGATTTTCAGATTATATTTCCAACACTTGTCGTTCACTCTCCCTTCTTATAGTAAGGTTTAGATGTCACAGCTTTAAAATGTATCATTCTCTTGAAGTGTTATAAACAAGTACTGTATTATTTTTGTGAGATCAAATTTACAGTAAATAACTGGAAGACATATTTAAATACAACAGAATGCTGTTGTGTACAGGAGTTTACATGTACATTGCTGAACTTATTTTTGAGTGCAGCTTGCATCTGATTGCTTTTTCAGTGCAAGATACACACACACACACACACACACACACATCTACACACACATATTGATATGTAATATTATATTCTTTGTATTTTGATACAATAAATATGATATATTTAATAATATTATCTGGAGAAAAAGGGAGAAACAATATTGACATTGTTGACAGAGATTAGTCTCCAACATCAGGCAAAAATAGAAACACAAAAATCAAAATATAGAGCTGCAGGCAACAACTAGTGGCATTCAAGCATTGAAGTGTCATGGAAACAGTCATTTGCTCATTACTGCTGTCAAACACACACACATACGCACGCACTCTCACACACACACACACACACACACACACACACACACACACACACACACACACACACACACACACACACACACACACTAGAATTACATGGATTGATGCCAGAGGGAACTGCTGCTTTGAGGGAGTGATTGCTGTAGTGCCACAACATTTAAACATGTACTGAATTTAGATTTCAATAAGTGTCTAAAATCCAGAATTACAATGAAAAATACATATTGCAGAAAATGTAATTAAGTAGTCAATAACTGTCTCTCTACGGGCAGTCAGATTGGTTCATGCACTGAGTGAGAATGTCTGAAGCTGAAAAAGAATAAGAGCGTGAGAAAGCAGAAGTAACACATTTGTTCAAAAGTTATGAATCTTTGTTCATAAATACCCCACGACATTAAATCCCCTTCATAGTGTCTCAGTCGCCAGTTGACATCATGATATGTCTTGTTTTGTTCCATCTTCAACCCAAAACCCTAACCTATTGACTTTCAAACAAGACATATAAATAGAACACTACTGATTTACTAAAGCATTTCTTTTATCATTTTTTGTCTCAAACATGGAAAATAATGATAAAAGTGCCATGTTGTGTTGTGTTGTGTTGTGTTGTGTTGTGTTGTGTTGTGTTGTGTGGGCCATGTGTTCTCTTGCTTGTTGCCGGCTGGGATAGGCTTCAGTGTAACCAGTGACCCGCAAAATGGAAAAGTGATTAAAGACAATTATATTGGATGGATTGACGGATGGATTGACGGACGGATGGATGGATGGATGGTAAAAGTGATCGTAAGGACAGCATTAAACAGGGACAACATATTTTCATACTTAAAAACTTCCACATGTTGCCGCTTTTATAGTAAATAAAGACGCTCTACTTTTGGGACCCAGGGGACTCGTTGTCGCCACTCACTGAAAGGGTCCCTGCCCCACGTTAAGATACAGTTTGCATTCATTTTCATCTGACTGGAGAGAGATAAAAAAAACACTACGTGGACAGAAGGGGGAATATGGGAAAGGAGTGATGACATAATACGTGGCCTGACGTGCGTGAGGGTGAAGGTGCTTACGTCAGCTGTAACTGGGAGAAGAAGAATAAGCAGTCCGTATGTAGGTCACATTAAAAAGACATGCAGCTACCAGAAATCCAGCCAACTAACCCACCAGTGTGGCAAACACAGCAGAAATCATAATTGTGTACGCACCTTCAGTTCTCCACCACTGAACAAACCGACAGTGTTATTCTGCTCATTTAGAGTCTGTTTAATAACAGATGAGTCTGAGGAACGACATCATGTCGTCTGATGTTGTTACATGATTTATATAAGACGAAACAAGATGAGCTGTCATGAATGGTAACAGCTCATCTATCTATCCATCTATCTATCTATCTATCTATCTATCTATCTATCTATCTATCTATCTATCTATCTATCTATCTATCTATCTATCTATCCATCCATCCATCCATCCATCCATCCATCCATCCATCCATCCATCCATCCATCCATCCATCCATCCATCCATCCATCCATCCATCCATCCATCCATCTCATACTGTCACACAGATGGAAGTGTGGATCTCCTTCTTGGAGAGTGGGATCTGAAAATTTAAAGTCCTCTGGTTGGTTGGTTAATCAGCTAGTTAGTTAGTTAGTTAGTTAGTTGGTTTGTTATTTAGTTACTTAGTTAGCTCCTAAAGCATGCATAAACAGACATTTACCTCTGTGCAATATAGCTTGATCTGGTCTTAGCAAGAAAATAGTTCCTATATGAAACTACTTGCAAACAAGTAGGATTATATTATTATATTATTATTATATAAAAAATGTTTTTCAAAACTGCAGCTTTGTTTGCTGTTGAAGAATTCGTAGAATACATTTTAAATTGGGCGTAGGTCAGGAAGGAAAAAGAGAGAGAGCAAACTGCAACATAATGAATGTGGGTGGGGGTTGTTTATGCAAACTATATTCATAAAAGGAAGGCTGCAATAAAAACAATACGGTGACGGTAATTGTGATGATGTGATAATAGATGGGGCAATTATGAAAGCATCAACTGGATTTACTAATACATTTTTAAATGTTCACTCTTAATTGTAAAAAAAACCCAAAACAAAACAACTGGCTTTAATTAAAGTGGATTTCAGTTATGATTCAATTATAACGTATTATGTATGAGCTTGTACAACTTTACAATTTATGATCCACTTTGCTTAGGAATCATTAAAAACGATGACATTTTCAGTACAAAAGATGACATTTTCAGTACAAAAGATGACATTTT
This sequence comes from Antennarius striatus, assembly GCF_040054535.1. Classification (NCBI taxonomy): domain Eukaryota; kingdom Metazoa; phylum Chordata; class Actinopteri; order Lophiiformes; family Antennariidae; genus Antennarius; species Antennarius striatus. The sequence goes on from NC_090788.1 coordinate 17,812,452, forward strand.
TCACTTTAAAGTGTGTGAAAAGTAAATCGTCAGAATCAAATTACACAAATGGCAGCAGTGGCGTGAACAGATTTGCGGTGGACTCACGATGGGCTGTCCTGCAGGGGTCACTCTGAGCGCTGTCGCCGGAGTGGGCCGAGGAGACGGACGACACGCTGGAGCTCCTGATGAAACCGAAGGCTGCCAGGCGGCTTGCGGGGAGACGGCTGGAGCTGAACCCTGGGGGGCGCAGACCCGACTGGTTCGTTTTTGGAAGCTGAGACCTAGAGGTCACAGCTGGGGGCTGAGCTGCTACCGGAGCAGGAGGAGCAGCATCATGATGGATGAAGACTTGGTCATCTGTTAGAGGCACAAAATGAGGAATCACATTAAAAGTTTCTGGTGTCTTACTAAACAGTATTTTAAAACAAAAACATGATATACTTTTGAATCCTTCACTGAGCGTAATTATATGTTATCCAGACAGCATTACGCAGCAGTCAGACAGCATAAAGACAGCATGCGCATGTTTACTGAGTTATTGTAAACTCATTAACCACCGCTCATACAAAGCAAATCCATGGGATTCAGCTGAGCAGTGACATTTATTATTTCCCTTAGAATAAATCATTCATTATCGTGCATTGACTAAGCTCTCTGTGGCTACCAGGAAGTTTTCCGTGTAATGACTCAAAATAGAAAAACTAAGCATTCACAATATACATTGGCCAGCTAATAAGTAGATTTGCTTCCTTGAAACACCCACGCACTAGGCTGGCATTCAGAAACTAACGCTACAATTGAGATATTTACAAGTTTATCTTCCCCATATATTTCGTGCCGTTTTTGCCTATGAGTTTAGTTCTTACTGGATCAGTAATTCCACATTATTAGTGATTGAAGGATAAAATTAAAGATGGATTAAAGTGAGGAAAAAATGAAAAGAAGAGAAAGGAGAAAAAAGAGGAAGCAGGACTGAGAAGAGTAGGGGAGATAAAAACATAATCATTGCTCCATAGTGGCGGGTATTGTCAGTGAGTAATGGTGAGAAACCTTCCCTCTCTGTAATCTCTGGTTTCTAAGAGCAAAAAAAAGATGAAATGTGCAGGTATGAGCGGCCGTGGTTGTACACACACACACACACACACACACACACACACACACACACACACACACACACACACACACACACACAGTGGGCAGCGGGAAAATCCCAAAGGCTAGAAGGGAAGAGTTATGTTGGCTGCCACAGACTGAAGCTCAAGGTTTAGATTCTGGGCAGAAGAAGAGCATTATCTCATGCTGGCTGCAAAGATAAAGTGGACAGGCTTCCCTTCCTCTTGAAGCAACACAGCCATGTGTTTCATGGCATGCTGCAGGGTAACCACCAACCCAATACAACACAAAATCTCCAGGAGGAAGATTCTAAGCTTTTTTGGTAGAGATAAACAAATTGGAGCGGAGAGAGGGAGCAAAGTCTCCTGGGTAAACTCCCCTCCTAGCACCTTCAGTTCACGATGCTCATCTCCTTCCTTCTTTCCTCAAGATTTCCCTGTTTGTCATGAGGTCTATTTACTGTATTAGATTGAAGCTCCCCCCAAGTGAGAAGGTCATCATCATCAAAGATAAATGTCCTCATTTCCCTCCTGCATCCCCCTCCAACCCCTCTCCATCCTCCATCCTCAATTCATCCCTTCTGAAAAATGAGAGCGTGAATCAGGCAAACGTCTGCTTTAAGCCACACATCAGGAACTTGTACTGCTGCTGAATGACATCACACATTATTCATAAGAATCTAAAATGGGATTGAAAGAGAATGAATTTATTAATATGACTTTGACTTTCCTTCTCTCCTTCTGACTTTCTCTGTTCGCCAAAATAATTAATTTTGGTCTCTTTCTTCAGCATTTCTCTCATATGTGCTGCTTTTTATATATATTGTTGTTTTATATATGTCTACACAAGAGACAATATTTCACAAAAAAAGAAATAGGAATAACGTTCCTGAGAGTGTATTGTAAATTGCAAAACCCTGGGTGTTTTACTGGTCTTGCAGTTTTCACCCTTGAGCTATTCCAGAGATTTTAATAAAGCCACTTTGTTCTGCCCAGTGGTCACATCTGCCAATTTCATTACAAATACTGAGAAATCAAAACATCCATTACCGCTTAATGTCAGATTAGGAATGTATATTCGGCTCAGGACAATCAATTTGACAAGCTGCTAGGATGAGCACTGTAATGCCCAATCAATGTCAATTATAGCCTAGGGTTAGTTTAGACAACCACCATAGATTTCAATCACAAAGGGTTAAACTACGTGTCTTAAATTACTTACAGAGTCACAGAACTCAGATTCCTTTTCTTTTTCTTTGTCTGCATGTATTCTCTTAGTTTAACCCGATAAAAGGGGGTCAACTTTTTTATGAGATCAATGCTTGTTTTAGTCTTGCAGCAAAATCTTTTCTATATTTTAATACGTGCATGTGACCATCACCGGTCCTCTCTGGAAACTAAGTTGTCAGACTTTATAAGAATTTCCTAGTACTCAGATTCCTAAAGATGTTTTCA